>NC_045429.1:443272168-443409668 GCF_902635505.1 Sarcophilus harrisii | reverse complement strand
AAGGTTCCTTCTAACCGTGCTCCTTTGATTTGGCCAAGATCCTTCCTTCAGTCAAGTCCCTCATCTTTCTCATCTTAGTTTGTCATAAAATCAACATGGTGCCCCAGAAAGAATAGTAGATTAGGAATCAAGAGATATGGTTTCTGTTCTAGATGGTGAGCATGTGACTCATGAAGCAATTATAATAATAAATACCATTTATCGGATGCTTTCAGGTTTATGAAATCTTTTGTATGTACCATCTCTTAGAGCCTCACTGTGAGATAAATTACTGCATTGTTTTTTGTTTTGTTTTGTTTCAAAGGGAAAAGGATAGGGACTGGGTCTATCTTTTCAATTGACCAATCAATCAACTGACATTGATTAAAACTCACTATGTGCCATAAACTGAGATAGCCACTGGAAATAAAGATGTAAAGCAAATTAAAACCATCTTTACTTTCACAATTTCTCCATTCTCCACACCAAAAATCTCTCTTTCAAGGTTCCACCCTTTGATCCAGCAGTGCCATTCCTGGGTCTTATCCCAAGGAAATCATAAAAGAGGAAGAGAATCCACATAAGCAAAAATTTTTATAGCAGCTCTTTTTGTGGTAGCAAAGAATTGGAAAATGAGTAAATGCCCATCAACTGGAGAATGGCTGAACAAGTTGTGGTATATAAAAGTAATGGAATATTATTGTTCTATAAAAAATGATGAACAAGCTGATTTTTGAAAGTCCTGGAAAGATTTACACAAACTAATGCTGAGCAAAACAAGCAGAACCAGGAATATTTTGTGCAAAGTAACAGCAGGAGTGCGTGATGATCAATTATGAATGATTTGGTTTTTCTCAGTGGTTCAATGATCCAAGGCAATCCCAATAAACTGAATATAAATCAACACATGCTATGCTCACTCTTTTCCTTTTTTCTTCTTTTTTTCTCTTGTGGTTTTTCCCTTTTGTTCTGATTTTATTATCCCAACATGATTCATAAAGAAATGCATTAAAAAATGAATGCACATGTCTAACCAGAAAAAAATTATATATATATATATATATATATATATATATATATATACAACAAAAGAACAGATTCCATCAAATCCTACTCTTCATTTATAATCATAAAATGTTTCCTGGGGACACTTAGCTGTTAACTGATTTGCCCCAATCATTCAGAAAATAGATACTGGAGATCTTCGGTCTTCTTGACTCCAAGATTACACTACCTCTTGTCTTATACATATTAGGCATTTAATAAATGCTTTTCAAACTGAATTTCTTTGAATTACATCACAAATATAGACCATGAGTATTATTATCCCTATTTTACTGGTAAGGAAACTGAGGCTAGTAAATTTAAGTGCCTGGTCCATCCATAGCTTCCACAGCATAATTTGATTTGAAGTCTTCCTGACCTGAAGCCCATTGCTGTTTTCTCCTTTGACAGACTGCTTTTTCTGAAGATATAGCTCCTGGTAGTAACAACCAGGGGATATGAGAAAAGACTCAGTTCTTTACAAAATGTAACTCATTCCCTACTAGTTAATGAAAGAAATCTACTGGCCGGTTTCCTTCCCTGATGTTATCCTTTTGGGTTTTATGGACTTCTTCAGTCATCATAGACCTCTTCTTTATATAATATGTTCAAATGCAGAAAATACATATAATTACAAAGGAAACCAGTTATATAGAATATAGAATATCAAGATAATTTTTTAAAATCGGGGACTTTCCATTGTCCATACAAAGAGAGTTCTTTCAAGAACTGATTCCACTTTTTGATCTATTTTCCAATTAACAAATGGCCAAATGATATAAACAATTTTCAGACAAAGAAATTAAAATAATCTCTAGTCATAAAAAATGTTCTAAATAGCAACTGATTAATGAAATACAAATTAAGACAACTGTAAGGTATCATTACACACCTCTCAGATTGGCTCAAATGACAGGAAAAGATAATGACAAATGTTGGAGGGGATGTTGGAAAACTGGGACATTAATACATTTTTGGTGGAGTTGTGAAATGTTCTAACCATTCTGGAGAGCAATTTGGAACTATGCCCAAAGGGTTATCAAATGGTACATACCCTCCCTTCTGTCCTCCTCCCTCCCTTAGACAGCAAGTAATCCAATATAGGTTAAACATGAGCAATTCTTTTAAACATATTTCCACATTTATCACACTACAGAAGCAAAATCAGATCAAAAGGAAAAAATGAGAAAGAAAAAAGCAAGTAAACAACAAAAAAGGTGAAAATACTATGTTGTGATTCACATTCAGTCCCCACAGTGTCTCTACTGGGTCTGTCTCCCAAGACAGAAGAAAAGAAAAAAGACTCACATGCACAAAAATGTTTGTGGCAGCCCTTTTTCTAGTGGCAAGAGTTAGAAACTGGAGTGAATACCCATCAGTTGGAGAATGGCTGAATAAGTTATGGTATATGAATGTTATGGGATATTATTGTTCTGTAAGAAATGATTTCTGAGAGTCCTGGAGAGACTTGCATGAACAGATGCTGAGTGAAATAAGTAGAACCAAGTCAAGATTATGTGATGATCAGTTATGTTGGACTTGGCTGTTTTCAACAATGACGTGATTCAGGCCAATTCCAATGGTCTTGTGATGGAGAGAGTTAACTGTATCCAGAAAAAGGACTGTGGGGACTGAATGTGAATCACAACATAGTACTTTCACCTTTTTGTTGTTTACTTGGTTGCTTTTTTCTTTCTCATTTTTCCCTTTTCATCTGATTTTGCTTCTGTAGCGTGATAAATGTGGAAATATGTTTAAAAGAATTGCTCATGTTTAACCTATATTGGATTACTTGCTGTCTAAGGGAGGGAGGAGGGCAGAAGGGAGGGAGAAGAATTTGGAACACAAGGTTTTGTAAGGGTGAATGTTGAAAACTATCTTTGCATATATTTGGAAATTTTGCATTTATTGAATGCCTGCTTCATAGGCTATTTGAATTTAGGCTTTGTTCTTCGGTGACGTCAGGAGAGCTCTTCCTTTAGGATTCAGTTTCCACTGCTAGGAAGGCTGGTCATATAGGGAAAGCTGCAATGGTCTCCAGAGGCCATCAGTCCAACCTTATTACAGATGGGGAAACTGAGGCCCTTGGGGTTAAATGTTTTGTCACAGGTCACACAAGTAATAAGTACCAAGTTGGGATTTGAATCTTGGTCTCTGATTCCACTGTTACCAGATAGCTTTCCTATGACCTTTATAATTTCTTTCAGCTCTAAATGCATAGTGAATTATAAAATACCAACAATAGATTTTTCCTATGCACATTTCTCTGAAAGGTTTGAAAACCAGAACCTTGAGACTCCTTCATTGTAATATTTTAAGAAGGAAAAATCATAATAATTGTACTCTGAGTTTTAGACATGAACTTGCCACATTTTAAAAAATTAATTTAACATTAGTTTGAGCTGATTCCATTTTTTGATCTATTCTCCAATTGACAAATGGTCAAATGATATAAAGAGACAATTTTCAGACAAAGAAATTAAAGTCATCTCTAGTCATATGAAAAATGCTCTAAATAGTTAAATCATCTGTAGACAAGAACTGTTATGGTTATAGTCAATAAATATTATCAAGCACTTCCTATGAGCTGAGTTCTGTGCTAAGTGATGGAGATATAAGAAAAAGAAAGGAAGGAAGAAAAGAAGAAAGGAAGGAAGGAAGGAAGGAAAAAAGGAAGGAAGGAAGGAAAGAAGGAAGGAAGGGTGGGTTTATCCATGTCCTAAAGGACCTTACTGTGTAATAGGGGAAGACAATAAACAAAAGGAAACTGAAAGGGGTTGGTGCCAGAAGCTACCCTGTATAGAAGACTTAATAGTGATGGAGTCAAAAGTGAGCAGAGCCACTGATGGGAAAGGAAGGGTTAGCTAGAAAGTTTTTTGTCCTTTATAAAGAAAGACTTTGGGAGAGTAGAGAAATGTACAAACTGACACTGACTTCCTTTCCCTCTTTACCCCCATTCAATTCCCATATACATTTTCCTAAAACCAAGATAATTGGGGCAACATTTATAGGAATCCTGAACAAAGAGTGTCACAAAATGATAATACACAATTTAGAGGTAAGTTTTTTCTAATAAATAGAGCCATAATGATTCCAAAACTCCACAGAGGAACAATCCTACTAAAACTCATTTCTTTTTGACCACACCGCTCAAGGTCTCTCTCTCTCTCCTCCCATCATCCAAGCTGGTCACAGATGACTTGTGATCTCTGATCAATAGCTTCATCCTTTCTGAATGGAGAAAAGAATACAATCTCTCAATGTACTTTTAGCCTATTGAACTCAGGCAATGGGGAAAGCAATAATCTCAACTGCATAAGAGGTCATTTTTATTTTCAATTTAGTTTCTATGCTCAATCCCAGTTTTTAAGCTTTTTTCATGATACATTTTCCTAAAGGAAAACATATCGAAAGAATTTTAGATTTGAGAAAATATTGTTTCTTCACATTTTTTGTTAAATTACTATTACTACTACTACTACTACTACTACTACTACTACTACTACTACTACTACTACTACTACTATTACTACTACTACTGCTACATCTAACATATAAAATGGAGATAATAATGGCACCTACCTCCCAGTATTATTGTGAGGATTCAATGAGATAATAATTGTAAGGTTCTTAGCACAATGTCTGGCACATAGGAGGTGCTGTTTAATGTGAACTGTCATTATTATTATTATTACTACTACTACTACTATTACTGTGACTAAGTTTAGCATTTATATAGTACTTTAAGGTTTTTAAAGTGCTTTATTAGTGTCTCATATTTTCCCCCAAATACCCTGAGAGGTAGATGCTATTATTCCCATTTTCCAGATGAGGAACCTGATGAAGTGACTTGCCTAGATTTGCCTGTCTAGTGCAGGCCTGAGATCAGGATTTGAACTAAGATTTTTTTTTTTATTTATTCGAACTAAGATCTTTTTGACTCCAGATGCTGAACTCCTGTCTCTTGCTCTAAAGAGAATTTTTTTTTCTAAATATAC
Organism: Sarcophilus harrisii; assembly: GCF_902635505.1. Lineage (NCBI taxonomy): Eukaryota > Metazoa > Chordata > Mammalia > Dasyuromorphia > Dasyuridae > Sarcophilus > Sarcophilus harrisii. The sequence goes on along the minus strand of NC_045429.1, from coordinate 443,404,647 downwards.
TTTCCCACTGAGTAGCTCCAATGTGAACAATAACCCAGGTTGCACAGATGACCATTTCTAAAAGGCTCCGAAGGCTTTGCTGTGATCTTTTCATGTGTTCTATATGAAAGCCTGGCAGCTGCTGAGTTAGACTCTAATACCTGCTTGTCAAAGCAGCTTGTCCTTGATAAAGGTGGGAGAGGGGGGAAGATGCAAGAAAGAGAGATCTCATCTGGGCCTTTGAAATTCATTCTCTTCTAGTGGATGGCATTGAAAGAATTCACTCACAGAATCTGCTCTGCTCTCATTAAGAAGGCAAGTATTTAATGCCTTTTGTTCAGCGTCATCAAAACAAAGAGGTGATAATGGAAGCAGGCTTGTGGAGGGGGTGGACCAGACCTTCGTCCCTGAGAGCTGAAAGGATGCTCAGAGCATGAGTGCTCAGAGAATCATGCGCCCCATTCATGTACACTTTAATTCAATGTCCCTTTTACTCAGTGATGCATAAATAGATATAGTTTAAATTAAAACAAACTAATTCTGGAGGAGACTTGTGTTATCATAGACATCAGTTCCCCCTTCCTGTCCCGGCCACATACACACACACACACACACAGAACTCTTTGTTGCCTATGTCTGCAGAATATTGACAGCACTGGGGAGCTGCCCACCAATCTTTCCAGATTCCTTCCTTTGTCTTCCTTTGCTCTGGTTTGGAATCTTGTCTCTGTGCAGTCCAGGGTAGGGGGATATAAGGGATATGCTGCTTTTGCATGGACAGCCCTCAGTTTATCTACTTCTGGATATAAGAAATTGATTCTGAAGATGCTTGAACTAGAATTAAGGGGAGAATTTCTCCACTCTCATGTCTTCTAGCTCTAAATATTAGACCTCTGGGATCCTATTTTCTTGTTGTGTTACTAATCACAGGCCCTACAGATGTGATGGGTATTTTTCACTGGACTATCTGGGACATCCAAGATGGCAGCACCCACATGGAAGATATCATGTTACAGAGAAGTACCAAGAGAAATGGAATTAGAGATACAAAGTGGACAGCTCTTGGGACAATGGCGCTGCTATTAATCCCTTAGTTTTCTTTGGGTTGGGACAGCTAGAAAATTTTGCCCTTTCTCCCTAGGTTTGAGTTTATTTTATTTTTGCTACCAAACTGTAAATACAGTATCACCTTTCATTGTCTGCATCTCTTAGGTATGTCTGTGATGAAGTGATCTGCTTTTGAATATTATCTGGAAAGATAATTTTCCTCCTTTCTCCAACCTTAGATAGAAATATTAGATATCTATCTATTGATAGATAGAAATATCTATCAAAGTTACAATCAATGAGAAAATTAGCATATTTGGAGTGAGGAAGGTCTGTTGTTGAAATCCCACCTGTCTAATGCTCACTAACCCTGTGACCATAAGCAGAAACATACATATACACACACCTATCTATATAAAGCCTATATATTATGTACGCATTTTGTATATGTTATTCTGTCTCTATGTCCATTTCTATATATAGATATGTGTGTATTTGTAGTATATATATATATATATATATTTGCTATCTACTTGTTTTATATCTATCTATATACATAATATTTAGGTTGTAAAAAAATAGAATAGATAGCTTCCACAAATTGTCACCTATTAAATTAAATCTCTATTTTGTCAAAGTTTGGGCAACTTGTGTATGTAGGTAACCTGTGTGGCTTATGTACACATTTGATGCATCATTATTTTCAAACCAATAAACATTTATTAAGCATAAATTATGTATAAGGTAACGTGCTAAGCACTGAGTCTGCATAGACAAAAATAGCCTTCAAACTCACATTCTAATTGGAGGTGGTACAAAGGCAATATTTTACCAAATAAGTATATATATAATCTAGCTATCAAGAGCATTGACAGTGAGGAAAAGTTCTCAGAGCAGGTAGCATATGAACTGAGCCTGGAAGAATTCAAAGAGACTAAGGTGATCAGGGAAGGAATTCTAGGCATAATTAACTACCTGGGAAAAGGCATGGAGGTGGAAAATGACCAGTTGTGGCTGGACACTAAATTAGGACAGTTTGACTGTCATGGATGAGGAACAATGTGAAATAAACTTGGAAAAGGAGGTTGGAACCAGGTTGTCAAGAGCCTTATATTATAAGCCGGGGATTTTGTGTTTTATCCTAAAATGAAGAGGAAGCCATTGAAAATTCTTGAGCAAGGAAGTAGCATAGTTGAACTTTAACTTTAGGAAGACTTTTCTCCCATTGGACAATCCAAGGCCAATTCATCTATCCAGGTGCTTGCAGGGACCTCTGTTAATGATAACTACCACATTTCAGTAGCAATCCCTCCTTATCCTCTGCCATGTTGCTTCTGCTGGACCAGTCTACATCCAATTAGATCTGGGTTTCTTTATAGCCTTTAGCCCCACGTTGTTTTTCATAACAGGAGTTTTCATCAGTCGGAGCAGACTTCTTATCTCCAAGGTATACTTCAAGTCCTCCCTAGGTGTCCTTAAGATATAGCTTCCCTCTGAGCCAATTAGTGAGTTGATGCTTTAGATAGGCTTCCTATTGAAAACCCCTATTTATCTAGCCTCTCCTGGTTTCAGTTTCATTCCAACAAAATCTACTTTCTTAAAATCTACTTATCATCTTTCCTTATAAAGTGTGTTTCCAGGGAAAAATTAGTTTTAAGATGTGGTAAGATTATACTTAAGAATGCATCAAAGCTTTCAAAGGGAAGATAATAACTTTATGATAAAATTTCAATAATAATAATAGTACTTGCTACTGTCCTAAAATATTATTGCCAAATTGTTAGGATTAGTTCTTTGTTTGGTCCAATAACTTCAAAATCCACAGGGAGACAAAAGGGATGATTTAATGAAAAAAAGAAATAGGTAGAGAGGAAAAGAACCTCAGCTTCTATTAGTCTCTCTTTCCAGCAACCCCTTATTGCTTCCTAAGTAGGGATGTACAGGAGATAGGTCCTACTCATACATGAGAGTCGATTGTTAAATTTTCAGTGGGCTCATTTATGTCCACTCTAACGTTCCATGTAGGAAACAAAGCCCAGGGCAATGTGTCATTTAACAAGTTAATTCACTGACTACGTGTCTAAATTATGTGGAGATCATCAGATGCATGTATAGTGAAGGTTCACATGTATTTTTAATACATAAGCAAGTAAGCATGCAACGGCAAAAAAAAATAATATAGAAAGAACAGACAGATGGAGTAACAGCACATTTTTTACAGTGAATGAGCAAATCACAGAAAAAATAGAAACCCAAACACACAACAATAATTGACATATACATTAATGTATAGCAACATATGTCATCATATACAAAGCCTACATTACATGCACAAGCATTAGCATCATGATCTGATTACATAGCCAATCCTTTCTTCAACAGCCCAAGTTAGCATCCAGAGAGCAAATGTTATTTTTCTCCTTCTATCCTTCGCACTTAGCACTGTATCTAGACTGTAGTCAATACTTAATAAATACTTCTTGAGTGAATGAATGAATGAATGTTTGGTATTAGGGGAAGGATTCTTTTTTATTATTATTATTATAGCTTTTCATTGACAAAACATATGCATGAGTAATTTTTCAACACTGACCCTTGTAAACACTTCTGTTCCAACTTTTCCTTCTCTCCCCCTTCTCTCATTCTCCCCCTACCCCCCGATGACAAGCAGTAGGAGAAGGATTCTTAATCTGGGATCTATAAACCACTTGAGGGTGTGCCTATGGATAGATTTCAGGAGGGCATTATGAACTTGTAATCTTTAATATTTTAATAATTATATTTCAGTATCTTTTGTTTCTTTTATTATCCTATGTATATTTTATGCTTAAAAAAAGAGAAGGGACTTTATCAGTCTGTTGAAGGGATTTATGGCACCAGAAAAACTAGAATCTCTGCTTAAGGAGTAACTGCATGAAAGCTTTCTGGTTCTAAGATGAAATAAAGTTTATTGGAAAGATACCCAGGACCAGATACCATTTAGCAGCCTCCTGTCCCAATCAATGTAGCCTTGAATTGGCATCCCAATTAGCTCTGTGGCATCCTGGACACCAGATTTCTGGTCTGGGAATATGGGGAACCACACTCATCAGTAAAACCACTGGAAATCCAACATATGACAGGCAGAACCAATACTCATTCTGAAGCTGAATAACCATGACCCTTGGGAAAAGAGATTTTATGCTGCAAAAGAGACCTGGATGGAAGGAAAAAAAAATAAAACTATTGACAGTGTCCTTATGCCATCTCCAGGGAGAGCTGAACAAAGCATTTGAGGGAGGCAGTAGTCTAAAAGGCATTTTCAACAGGAGAAAGGTGAGTGGACTCATGCTATCCCTAGGAGAGCATGTGCAGAAGCCGAGAAAAGCTAATTGTACGATTATAGGCTTGTGTGTCTAAAGCTGTAAGGGTCCTTGGAGACCCCAGTAAATAGTAACTGAAGTAGAAAAGCAGATACTGCAATCCTGGCTATGTGGCTGTCATCCACTTCCTTAATAGAGTTCCTGGGAGCACAACCGCTGTTCCCCCAGATGCTCGCCCTGAACAAGGGGCTCGGGGAGCACCCGCCCTCCTTCCTCAGTGCTCCTCTGAACACCCTAATTTCATGGGGGTGTATTAAAGTTTGAGATGCAATAATGTAATGAAATCCAGCTAATGTGATCCTGCGAATCACACTGTCATTTGGTCATGCATTTTGAAAAGCATACAATTAAGTAGCTTTTTAACGTAATTATCTGCTTTGGCTCAACTCCCAAACTGGCATTTTGAGATTATAGAGTGAAGCCAGAGAAAGGCACCTCATGTTCCCCATATTTGCTGTACCTGAGTTAGCTCTCCTGCCACTGGGGAGGACCGATCTAGGGCACTGCTATTGATTTCTTTGGTGCAGAGGTCAGCCATCTTAATTCCCAAAGGAATGGATGTCAGTGTCAATATTGGGCACCAGTCTCCACAGATGTTTCCTTATCTTTCAATGCGGAGGCTTCTGGTGTTTGTTGTCTGTGCAGTATATGGATGGGCTGGAAATGATACTTGAGTTCATTGATTGGGAACCGGTCGTGAAAATGGGACAGTGGCATTTGGAGCCATTAAGGGTGGGATTCTGGAGTGCATTGTTCCCCCACAAGTACACACAGTGTCTGCCGGGAAAAGGGCACTAACCAAGAGCACAGTGATAGTGAGAATTATCTGTGTGTGGATTGATACACACACATATCAGAAATATGTATACCAGAGCTATTCATAATCCTAGTTTTTGAAGCAAGGAAGGAAGGAAAGGGGAAAGAAGGAAGGAAGGAAGGAAGGAAGGAAGGAAGGAAGGAAGGAAGGAAGGATGGAGGAAGGAAAGAAGAAAGGAAAGAAGGAAGGAAGGGATGGAGAGAGAGAGAGAGAGGAAGGAAGGAATGTAAGAAGAAAGGAAGGAAAGAGAGAGAGAAGAAGAAATGCTGAGTAGGGTCATTAATTTTTTTTGTTAAATCAACAAATTATTCCTTTTAATCCCCTAAAAATAGTCAATGGGAGTGAGGGGAGGATGTTCTTATGTCATAAAGAGATCAGGGTTTAGCAATTTGAAATTAGGTCCAACTGATTTAGGAGCTGGACAATCATATCTCCCTCTTAAATATATTGCCCCAAATTGACATGATACATACATATGTTATATAGACATATATATGTACATATTATAATTAATATAAGTGAAGGATGTACATACACTACATTTATAGTAGGTTCTTAAAATCTTTACAAATTGTTTTGCTGTGATTTCACCTTTTTATATTTTATTCTTTTGATTTTTCTCTTTTTTCCTCATTAAGTTAACAAAATGTTTATCAATTTTATTTGAACAAAAGAACCAGCTTTTAAAAATCATTTCTGTGGTATCTTTGTTTTCCATTTTGTTCATATCTCTAATTTTCAGTATTGTTCTCTTGTGCTTTTTTGGGGTGTTAATTTGTTGACTCTCTTGTTTATATAATTGCATACTCAGTTCATTAATTCTCTCCTTTTCTGTTTTGTTAATGTATTTTCCCAAAGATAATTTTTTCTCCAAGTACTATATTAGCAACATCTTCAAATATTGTGTGTTGGCTCATCTTTATTGTTCTTTTTTGCATGGTTATTAAATATTTCTTTGATTCATTCTTTTACCCATTCATTATTAAAGATGACATTTTGAAGTCTCCATTTTGGTCTGTGTCTACTTGCTTTTGTTTTTCTTGTGTTAATTGTAACTGTAACTGTAATATACCCTGCATATTTAATTAAAAAGGCAGTGTGGTATGGTGGATGGTGGAAGATTCAGGGAGATAGGCCTTCTAATCATGTGGCAGACATTTAACTAGATAAGTCACGTAACTTCCCTGTGCCTCAGCTTCTTATTTCTAAAATGAAGAGTTGCATGGGATGGTTTCTAAAGACCCTTTAGTTCTTTAAGCTATGATCATGTGATAAGTTTTATGGAGTTATAGTGTATAAAGAATATTTTCAATATTCTGTCCTTTTACATTTCTTTATAATTTTTCTGTGACAGCACAAGACCTATTTTTGCAAAGTTACTTTGCGGTGCTGATAAATAATTATGTTCTTTAATGTTCTGAAGACACAATGAGTCCTTAACATTTAACTTTTCCTTCCTTCCTTCTTCCCTCCTTCCCTCCCTTTTTCCCTTCCTTCCCTCCCTCCCTCCCTCCCTCCCTTCCTTCCTTTCTTCCTTCCTTCCTTCCTTCCTTCCTTCCTTCCTTCCTTCCTTCCTTCCTTCCTTCCTTCCTTCCTTCCTTCCTTCCTTCCTCCCTCCCTCCCTCCCTCCCTCCATTCCTCCCTCACTTTCTTCCTTCCTTTCTTCCTCCCTTCTTTTCTCCCTCCCTCCCTTCCTATTTCCTTCCCTTTCTCCTCTATCCATATCCCTTATTTTTGTATTATTTTGTCCCCAAAATAATACATAGTACCTAGGGCCGAATCACATGGCAAGTACTTGACATATATGTATTTGCCTAGTAGGCTGCATTTAAATAGCTGCATTTTCTATAAGCAGGTTTCCTGTCGATTTTGTCCAACTGGGTTTGTGCGCTCTCCTCCTTTCCTCAGAACAGGAGTTCTGCCTTTCATTTTTCCTCGATCCACCTCCTCTACTAACAACTGCCTTCCCAAGCAAAGCAGTTTGGAGGCAGCTGTGAAGGGGAGCTTTTCTTCCCCCCTGAAGAATTGAGGATTATTGGACAGGACAGACTGTGGCAAAGCTACACCTGAGGGTGAAATTCACAGGGCTGGATGCATTAGGAACCAGAATACTAAAACCAGGCCCCAAATGAAACATTTTGGGTGATGAGAGGCAGTCAGTGGGTATAGTAGGTACGGTCCTTTAAGCTTCTCTTGTTTATTCAGCCCATCCGGTGTCCATGGGGGAGGCACAGAGTAGAAATTCTGGAGAATTTTAATTGCTTTGTTTTCTTTGTGGTGGCAAAACAGATGCTTCAGTGGCCTGCTACATCTTCCCCTGTTTCTTCCCCATTTTTTGGAAGGATGCTGGGAGAATCCCTGTCCCACATCCACCTGAGAGGAGAACTCCGCACCTTTGCCAGGTCGTTCCCCTGTTTTAATTGCTCTGATCATTGTGAAGCAAATCGATCATTTTGGGAGATTTTTCAGATTGTCAGGAGCCTCATAAGTGGATTCCAGCCCATTACCTCTTGAAATGACAGAAGTCTCTTCAGGCGGTTCCGGGCTTCCATTAAGCTGGTGAGGGGTCTCCTCCGTTAGCACTTTTTGCCGGGTCTTGTTATTAAGTCGTGGCATGGTGGTGTGTCAGCAGCTTGCAGGCATTCTCGAGGGAGCAGAAGCGTCTCTTGGGAGTGTTCCCCTACTGAGACCTTTCCATGGGGGGAAATCAATGTCAGCAGTGACAGAAGGGGAGTGGGTAACACATGACAGCCCCGGATGGCGGATGACATCTGGGCAGTAATCTTGGAAAATATTCTTATAACCCTCTTGGGTTTGGACTAGAGTCAGGGAAGGCACAGAATCCTGCAATTTGGAACTAATTATGAGGGGTCCTGCTCTACCCTAAGCCATGTGTGAAGTCCTGTAAATGGAAAAGAAACAGCGACATGTCAGAGAGAGAATATGCTAAAAAGAGACCTCGGAGGATTCAAGTTCAAGTTCTGCCTGATGTCTGCCCTGGGCAATTCCCTCTGCCTCGGTTTCTATCTTTGTCAAATGCAGGATTTGGACAATTTGGCCCCCACAGTCCTTTCTGTCTGTAGAACTGGGGTTCTGGAAGATCTCAGGTTCATGGATTCATAAAGGAATAGGTAGGATGAGCCAAGTCTTCTCCCTAAGATTGGGTCAGGGAGGCTTGTGGGAGACATGGCTCTGGAGCTGGGCAGACCCAGAGAGGGAGGATGCCTCGGGAAGGCAGAACAACGTGTGGGCAACGGTCGAAATCACTCAGAGGACAGAGGGGCATCTCATTTGGCTGCAGCCTTGAGGGCTCTGGAGAGCATTCAGCTGTGATTTCCTTTTATAAGGGATTCCCAGAGGAGGAAATTCACTCTTCTCTGCAGATTGCCACTCTCTCTCTGCTACCTGTAACCAGAGCTTGTATGGAAGGGCAGCTGGGTGGCCCGGTGGATGGAGCTCTGGGCCTAAATCAGCAAGACTTGAGTCGAATTTGGCTTCAGACACCTATTAGCTGTGTGACTCTGAACAATGAAAGACCCTCATTGCCTATTAAGGAAAATGAAACAAAATAAAGCAGGATATCACTGTGAGCTATGATTAGTAGAGGTGGGACTATTCCATGGGAGGACCACCGGGGCAGAGAAAGGATGGTGAACACCATGCTATAAATAGCATGGCAATGTTGATAAATTGTGCTGGTGGTCAGGAGAGAAGGCAGTGGTGGAGGGCGAGTAGCCAGGGCTGAAGTGATGTTCTAATACCCAGAAGTTCCTATGTTTGGTTATATGACAGTGATTTGTCACACCTTGTCATAGAATAGTGAACATGGCCCTACCCAGACTCCATACTGTAATCCTAGAGAATGATGGCAAAGATGATGAACCATTTTCTCCCTTAATATCAGATACAGTTGGGGCAACTGGGTGGTGCAGTGGATAGAGCACGGGCCCTGAAGTCAGGAGGACCTGAGTTTAAATCTGACTTCAGACACTTAACACTTCCTGGCTGCGTGACCCTGGGCAAGTCACTTAACCCCAATTGCCTCAGCAAAATATAGATAGATAGATAGATAGTAGGCACACTGAATTGTATTGGACAAATAGTGTTGTCTTCATTATGAAAGATATGGCAAAAGAGAAAGGATGCTGGATTTGGAATCAACAAGCAAATCTATGAGCACTTATTATACACTATCAGTATTCAAAGAAGTGTGTAAGGCACTGGGAATATAAATTGTAAAAATCCCAAAAAAAATCTTGACCTGAAGGAGATTGTTCTCCTAGATGTATATGAAGTACACGTCCAGAGACTCAGCTGGATCTGTGATCCCCTTCTATTTGGACACCCCCTATGGTGGTGTCAATCACCACCCATCCACACCTGCCCATTCTGTAGGACTCTTGTCCACATCTCCTAAGTTCACCCTAGAAGGTCCCTGCCAAGGTCATGGGGTCTTTCCTGTCTTGTTGAAACTGTGACTACACTGAAGAAGAACATGAGTTATCCATCCATCATCCCTCACTGTTGCCATATGACCAGTTCCCATATTCCTTGTGTGATATCCTTTACTCATCTTCTTAGTCAAAAAACATTTATTAAGACCTACTATGTGCCAAGGACTGTAGTAAACACAAGGGAGATACAGAGAAGTTTAAAACTATGAAAGACAAATAATTTTTTAAAAATTCATTTATTCTTCCTTTAGATGATAAGCTCCTTGAGGGCAGGGACTCTTTTTATTAATTATATCCCCAGCACTCAGCACAGTGTCTGGTACATAAGTATTTGATAAATAGTTATTAGACTGGAATAGTGGGCAGTGACATGACCCAAGATCACATAGCCAGTAAGTATCTGAGATGGAATTTGAACCTAGGAATTCTTAATAGGCGCTTCATAAGTGCTCATTAATTGCGTGGGTGTTTCCTTCTTTCTGTGGTCAATGAGCCTCTCTCAGCTGAGCTGGGCTGATCCTCAGAAACCTAAGCTGTCACAGGCAAAGGATCTAAGCTTGTGTTCTACTAGCATCATGTTTGAAAGGCCTAAATCATGTCAGATTCATAGTTCTTTTAGGTGACTTTCCCAGCTTCCCATTCATCCCTTACCCTAGTGATGTCAGACTAAATAGAAACCAATCTCAGTGACCTAGAAAAACACAAATTAATATTATCAAGGTTTTATTGTATTATTACTTACTTTTAAAATATTTCTCAATGACTTTTTAATCTGGTTTGACTCTGTTCACCTAAACTCTTCCTTACACATTTGAAAGTACCTTAGCTCATTGACTGAGTGAATGATTAATCAATTGGGGGAGTGAACAGATTTCACCCTTCGACTTTAGGTAGACATGGTCCCATTCCCACATTTTGCAGATATGGAAACTGAGATCCAAAAGCTATGGCTTGGCCAAGGTCAAGAACCTTGCCCACACAGTTGTAAAAATAGGGACCACCTGTGGACCACCTTTTAGTCTCCTATTGAATGTGATGACCTACCATGGGACTCTGAATGGTTCACACCCATCAGGGAGTTTGAAGGACAGTAGACTGCATAGCTTCTGCCCTATGAGAGCTCACGTGTTAATGCCGCTGTCCAGCACTAATCGACTTCCTGGATGCCATGTCTTGCCTTTCATAGGGGATCTGATTTATGATGTGGCTGCCAGAGATGGGGATGGGAGGGAAAGGCTTCTTTGCTGGTAGATGTTATGTTCCTGTGGTCTCTACTTGGGCCTTATTTATAGCTTTCTGGGCCTTGCAACAGGACTCCATGGCCCACAAATCATTCTGTGAGATGGGGGAGGGATTGTGCCTAAACTTCCCAGGGATCAGGCAGTAAAGAACTGCAGAAACCCTCCCCCCCAACCTCAATCTATAAATCTGAGCTTCCTTCCACTTATATTAAGATTGGCTCAGAGCAATTAGAATAAGGCAGCTTAATTTCTTTGGGGGGTGGACTGGGGCAGATTAAAATAGTTAATATTTTGTTTTATCTTTATTGACTTGACTAATAATGTAGAAAATACCCTTCTTAGGCATCTCACAAAGGCGATTATCCTTCCAAAAAGAGAAAGAGAAAGAAGACTGTGAGCTGCATGTTGATGGGGGACGGACGGCACCTTAAATCAACCTGCTTAAAACAATTAATGTTTACCTTTCTGGATGTCACTCTCTTTTCCTCTGCTATCCTTCATTCAAATACTTTTCCTACAATTGAGGCCTGAGTTTTAGCCAGATGGGTAAATGGGCCATGCTGCAGGTCATTATCTTATCTGGCAGGTTATAAATCGGTAATCAGGAGATGCAAATTGCTGCTGCATTTTAGGGAGACTGCATGAATCAGGGACTAAATCAAGCTGGCATCTAGCCCAGGTTTATCTCTGTCTCTCTGCATTAACTGATTTGCTTCCTTTTTCTGGCCTAGTTTGGTCCAAAATCAAACATCAGGTTTACAATTTCATGGTGTGTTGTATACAGTAGGTACTTAACAAATACTTTGCTAGAGTAAAATGAATGGGAGAAAGAAAGTCAAGAGAGTAAAGGAGCCCTTTAATCTTATTTACAAACGAACATGGTAGGAAATAAAGATTGTTGTTGTTTTCTTGGTAGAGATACTGGAGTGGTTTGCCTTTTCCTTCTCCACCTTAATTTACAGATGAGGAAACTGAGGTAAACAGAGTGAAGTGACTTGTCCAGAGTCACACAGCTAGGGAGTGTTTGAGGCTAGATTGGAATTCAGGTCCTCCTGCATCCGGGCTGGTGCTTTATCCACTGTAGCTGCCACTGAGATGGTGCTATCTCAGGGTCCTTTATCCCTGACTGTCACAGTTCTGACATGTCGGTTATAAGTATGCTAGAGAGAACAGAAAGGGGCCAAGTTGCTGTCAAGGATGCTGCTATATCCACTTGGGTAACTGGCCAACTCTATCACCTATATTAGAGAGTCTCCATCCTCAGGACCTTGGATAGCTCACAGCCCTGCTCAACCTGAGAATCCCTGAGGGGGAATCTGCCCAAGAAAGTACCAGAGCTGGAAGCCTCCCTAGGCTCTCTCTCCCTTCAGAACATAAACTCCTTGGAGGCAAGGTTCGTTTGTGTTCTTCCATTGTATCTGCAGAGCTCAGCTCTGTAAAGTTAATCCTTGCTGAATGACTCTCCTCTCCCTCAAATTGCCCTCATATAGACTAGGTTATGTCAAACACCAAGCCATACATGCATAAGTTTTGCACCATCTTGCTTTTATTTTAAAAGTTTTTCCCTTTTTTGTATCATGTATCTCTTGGGCAATATCAGAGGAAGCCCTTTGTAGAACCATGTTTATAAATAAAATAAAATATAGCCCATTGTGTTATCAAAATATTGGAGGAAAAAAAAATAAGCCAAATTCAGAGACCCTAGGTTACAAACTGCCTAGAATGGAAGAAACTTAAATGCCTGGTTAGGGATATTTCCAATATCTCCAATAGCCTCCCTGCCCCACAGAGAAACTCTCCAGGCTTCCTGAATGTATCGATAACCTGGTTCTAGAATTTATCAAAATTTCCTTGAAAAACATGTATCTTATTTCTAAAGACATGAAGAGAAGTAAAATTCCCAAGTCCCTTCTAGACTTTGACCATAAATAACAATACTTTTGGCTACATTTCTTCCCTGGCCTTTCTCCTGTTGTAAAAGGCTCTTCTTAGTTTGGCCTCGGGCTTTATTTGCTTCATTCAGTTAACATTTATTAAGGGCCTACTGTGTGTCAGCTATTATGGTAGATAGAGCTCCAGGCCTTCTAGCTCTGAGTCGCTTCTTGAAGACAGAAAGGAAGGTGGGACATACCCACCAAAGAGCCAGGATGGACAGGACCAGAAGGGCAGCCTGGCACTATAGTGCACAGGCCTAGAGTTAGGAAAAACTCAACTTTGTGAGTTCAAACCAGCCTCACATACTTATTAGCTTTGTGACCCAAGGACAGTCACTTCACTCATCTGCCTCAGTTTCCTTAACTGTAAAATGAGCTGGAAAAAGAAACAGCAAAGCAGTCCCATATTTCTGCCTAGAAAACCCCAGATGGGGCTACTGAGAGCCAGGCAAGATTGAAACTTAGCAACAAGAATGTTCCAGGGACCATACTTAATGCTGGTAGCAAAAGACACTTACAGCCCTCAAAGAGCTTGCATCCTAATGGAGGAGACAGTGTCCAAGCAAAAATATACAGGATAAATTAATTAACTAATAGAAGGAAGTCACTAGTCAAGAAATGAGATGAATAAAACTGAAGCTTCTATGGCTTTTTTTTGAAGGGTGGAGAAGGGTCGAATTTTATTGGACATCTAGGTTGAAATAGTCAATAGACTTAGTTTGGAGAGTGCTCCTGAGGTGGGAAGTCCTACCAATGTAGATCAAAAACTCTTGTTTTTGACTTTGAGAACTTCCTGGGGCACTGAGAGGGACTTGCCCAGGATCTTACAGCTAGTGTGCATTGGAAGCAGGGCTTGATTCAGTCTTCCTACTTCCCCAGGCAGCAGTCTCTATTAATGGCTTCTCCATAACTACAGCATTTTCTTGTATGATGTCAGAGTCCTGGTTGTGGGTACATTAGATGTTTTTAACACAAAGATGCCGAGAGAGAGATTTCTTGTGGTTATCCAACATTGACAAAATGGAGTCCTTCATCGAGAAAATAATCAATCAGTCAATGAATATGCCTTTATTAAGAGCCTGTGATCTGATGGGCATTATGCTGGTAGCTCTACATCCTGTACAAAAACAAAATGAAACTGTCACATTATCATTGATTTCAAATTGGAAGAGAGCTTTAAAGGCCATCAAGTCTACCCTCCTTATTCACCTGATGAGAAAAATGATGTGCAGAGAAATTTGGTGACGAACCCAGCATTGCAGAGCTAGTAAGCTTCTGAGGAAGCCTTTGAACCCAGGTATTCCTTACCCTAGGTTCAGTTCTCTTATCCAGGTTACCCTGGATTCTACTGGGGCAGAAAACAGGTGTAGGGGTAAGAATAAAAGAGTCACGAGTGATAGCAATGAGGGGTGGAAAGGGAAGGGAATAAGAACTGGTATTCTGAGATTTTGTCATATTTTTCCACTGTAAGAACTAGATTCTCCATTCCAAGGGATGGGTCATATCCCATCTGTGACTTTGAGCAAGACCCTTCACTTCCCAATTTTGTATCTCATTCTACCTGCTATACAAAATATAATGTATGTAAAACATATATATGTGTAGTATATTTATAATATACAAAATAAATTAATATGTTTAAAATGTTTATAAAAGAATACAAATCATAGTTTTATGTTGCCCGGACCTTATGATTTCCTTGCTATAAGAAACTTCTCCTATTGCATTTCCTCTATAAAGGTAGATGGATAGTTTCTCTACCACCCTGTTACCTAAGAGCAGAAAGACTTGCTCACACATGAATGAGACATGACTTGAACTGGGGGCTCCCTGATGCTGAGACCCACTTGCTATCCATTATACCAACTTTTTACACTCTTAAATATCATTGAGCTTCCCCACTTCCAAGGGCTTTTGTTTATATGGATTCTGTTTATTAACATTTAGAAAATGGGAAATTGAAACACCTCAGTATTATGAAAATAGTTTTGACCTTGAAAATCTCCTGAAAAGATCTTAGAAATCTCCGTAGAAACCTGCCCTGTATCATATTTTAAGAATACTCTACAAGGAATATAAAGAAAACAAACATACTCACGTGCATATAAATGTATATATAATGTATAAATGTTTTATATATATATATACACGCACGTGCACATGTGTATGCATACAAGCATATATTATATATACATACATGATACCTAAGCATACATTATATATACACATGTATCATGATAGATCTGCTTGTGTTCACATGTGTGTGTTGACATACACATATATGTGAGCAAATATATACATTATACATGTATAAATACATATTTTCTCCATCCTACAAACATACACATGCCTATATCCATGTCTATATTTCTTTCCCCCTCCATTCAATTTCACAGACCTCCTGAAATTGTGATCCTATAGACCCAAGTTAAGAACACCTACTATTCCTGCTGCTTCTCAGCTATATATGGAGGAGGGAGTTGGGAATACAAGCCATATTGGTTGAAACTGGAGGTGGAGAGAAAGCCTTTTACACGCTGTGCTTTAAGATGAAGGTTGGTTTTCCTTGTATGCTTTAGGAGACAAAAACTACAATATCAAAGCTAGATCATGAAAATTGTAAGTTCACTGACCTTCTTGCTGTTATAATTAGTATGGTCCTTGAGTCTGAGCTATGCAGGGTTTTTTATATCATTTCAGGGAAACTGAGCAGAAAATTGCCTTCTCCCATTTGGGGTGTTTTTGATAAGTCGGCATTATCTGCGTGAGTGCTGGGGAATTATGGGTCCCCCATTCCCCATCTACTCCCCAGTCCTTGCCTGCATAACAAGGATGCCAGGAGCAGGAGAAGCCTCAGCCTGAGACTTAAATACCATTTTATTCATCAGGAGTTAACTTGGGTACCAGGCCCTGTGTTGCTGAGGTTCTCCCAGCTCTGGGCGACGCTGCTGGGGCCGATTTTATGGCAGCTCATTGAGGATCTCCTCGATCATCCTTATGGGTGGCACTGGCACCATGGAGATTTCAGAAGGAAATGTCAACCTCTCCGAGCATAAAATGTCAGGGTGTCCTTGAAGGCACTGAGACAGGCAGTTGTGATTTTTTGAGTTCTTTGCGAGCTGCTTTAATGAGCAGACAGAGCCAGCCCGGCGGTCATAAAGAACTTTGCAACTTAGATAATCATAATAATCTCTTACATTGATAGAGGGCTTTAAGGTTGGCGAAGAACGTTGTGCCAGTTATCTCTATGAAAGGGGATTATTAGCCTCAGTTTTTAGAGGAAGAAACCGAGTCCCATTGAGGTTGGGTAAACGACTGGCCCCATTGCACATAGATTGGGACTCGCTGACCTCTGAGGTCTACTTTAAATGTTTAAATCAACAAGCATTTATTAGATGCTTAATATGAGTCTAAGCTCCCAGCTTCCATTTGGGCTTTAGGCAGTTTCTGTACTTAAGCTCCTCGGCATCTCCAGCTTTGAGGCTCTGAATGCTGATGCTCCAGATGCTTAGTCAGCAATGATGGATTCCATCCTTCTTCACGTGATATTTTACCAAGGTGGGAAAGCAGACACCAGAATTCGATAAAAATTTCCAGCACCAACAGACACAGGATGGAACCCAGGTTTTCTTGATCCCAGTCAAATGAAGCACTTCTTCAGTTAAACCATTTAAGTTTTGTTGCTCTGTCATTGGCTGTCAATTCTGATCCTTTGTGACTTTGTTAAGGGTGTTCTTGGCAAAGATACTGGAGTGATTTGCCATTTCATTCTCCAGCTCATTTTACAGATGAGGAAACTGAGGCAAAGAGGGTGAAATGATTTATTCAGGGTCACACAGCTAGAAGAGCCTCAGGTCAGATTTGAACTCATGAAGATTAGTCTTTCTGACTCCAAGCCTGGTGCCCTGTGCACATGGCACTGCTAGTTGCTCAACTCTCTGTCTCTGTGGTTGTTTAATTCCCGTCTATTTACTCTCCCATTCTCATACTGCATTCAGCCAATGAAAGGCTTATTGATGATTTCATAAAAAATTAGTTGAATGGATTGTTTTGCAGGGATGGGATTTGAATTGGCACATTTCATAGGATTATACATTTCAAGTGGGAAAATCTTTAAAATTCACCAAATCCTAGGTCTAGAGCAAAAAGGAGTCTTAAAGATTATCTGGTCCAATCTCCTCATTTTACCAAGAAGGAAACTGGGGAACAGAGAGATTATCTGAGGTTACTCAGCTAATAAATCAGAAGTATTTATTAAGTGCTACTGTGTGCCTACCACCATGGTAGATATGAAGGCATTTGAAAGCAAAGCCGGAAACAGTTCCTCCTCTCTAGGATCTTAATGAGTGAAAGAGCTAGAATTCAAACCCAGATCTTTTTATCCCACATTTTGTGATCTTTTTGTTATATCATTATCCCCCTCAAAATAAAAAGTAAAATTCTGAACTACTCAAAGTATCTTCAGAATTTGTTTGAAAAATCCAACTTGGAGAGATTAGTCCTGATTTAGTGGGTAGGAAGCATGATGTCAATAACTGGAACAATCGGATTTGAAGTCAGTTGACTTGGACGCTAATCTAGGTTGTACCCTTAAAACTTCCACTGGTGTTCTCTGGGAACCAGCTTCTTCTTCAAGGTTGGGCCAGTGAGACTTGGCCATTCATCATGCTGGCCCTGCCAGATATAGAGTGAACCAAAGATTCCATCCTCTTCATGAGACATTTGGGGAAAATAGAGTTTTCTCAACATCAAAAGTTGATACCATAAAGGTGTTCTGATTAATGCTCAGTTAACCAGTTATTTGATGAACCACAATTCCCCATTTCCATATTTTAGTATTATTTGAGGTGTGAGGGTATATTTCCTCTTCATAAAAGAAAAAGGAATTTTTGACTGACTTTTGTTATTGTTGTTGATGTTAAAGAAAATATGATTTAAATCCATGACTATTTTAAATATATTTTAATATAAAATATGTTATAATGTAAGCAGTGGGCCCAATCTCAACTTTTTTTGTTAACAATCTTGGAATATCTTACAAATCTCTCTCCTTTTTGCTTAGGACCCATGTAGTATTTCTCCTGGGAACACCAAACCCTAGCTGGTGTCTAACTCTTTAAAGAAAAGGCCCTCAGATCCCATGCAAACATTCAAGCTAATAATAATGAGATTTAAGATGGATTTTACTTAGCCAGGGAAAAATGAAAAAGAGAACTCAAACGAACGCTAAAAAAGTGACTCCACCTCCCTCGGGGATATGTAGACCCTTCCATATTTATAGCATGGCCCAGGTTTGGAGTCATCCTTAGAGGAGAAAACACTTATTTCAATTTATTCCCCCGTATCTCCTCTTCGCTTTGTATTTTCATTTGTCTTTGTTCAAGTGGTGGCAACAGCTACATCTGTGTCTGATAATGTAGAAATGAGCTAACGGAGAAACAGAAGAAGCCATAATAGTCAGCCATTACTAGAGAAAGAGAATAGGAGCAAAGCACAATGTCTGCCACTCCTTTGCAGCAGTTCCCAACCCCTATGTTTTGTCTCTTCTGGTTACTCGGAAAGCCCACATTTCATCTGCTCCCTATAAGTCTAAATCAACTAAGTGATCCATCCCTTCCTCAGTGTCTTACTGGCTCCCCCTTTCAAGCCCCTAAGTAGACTATCTGCTGGCAGGTCCTCTTGGTTTCTCTCCACCCAACTATGTCTTTTCCTAAGTTCTCCAAATAATATTAAATTGACTCCTGCTGTCTCCCCTGACTAATCTCATCTGTCCCAGTTCATGTCATCATTGTCATAAAGGCAGTTCAGAGATTGAACAGAATCTCCCTTTGTGAGGGGCACATGTGACAAACAGTGGTTGTCTGAGAACTTGAATAAGGAGACAAAAATGGTCTCCTAAAGTTTATAAGAGGAAAAAAGACATCTTTGGTAGAATGTGCTTACACTTAGGTGCTTGTTTGCATATCTATATCTTTATTACTATATAGGCTATATATTAGATGCATATAAGTATCTTTTTATATAAGTGTGTCTACATCTATGTCTTTGTTATTGTCCAGTGATTTTTCAGTTATGTTCAATTTTTTGTGTGATCCCATTTATGTTGACAAAGATACTGGATTTTTTGCCTTTTTCTTCTATAGGTCATTTTATAGATGAGGTAACTGAGGCAAATGGGACAAAGCGACTTGACCAGAATCACAAAATCAAGAAGTATCTGAGAGCAGATTTGAATCCATGAAGATGAGTCTTCCTGACTCTAGGTCTGGCACTTTATCCACTGTGCCATCCAGCTATCATGACTATGTAGATTATGGAAACACACCTATATGTGTTTATGTGTGTGTGTCGATCTTTTTCTCTATCATCTGACAATGTATCTCTATCCATCGCTTTGTCATCTATCTACATACAAATGAAAGTAAAACTGTGCCCATCCTCAAGGGCTGACCTCTCAAATAGTGGTCATGGGGGCAGCTAGATAGCACAATGGATAGAGCACCAGCCCTGAAGTCAGGAGGACCTGAGTTCAAAAATGGCCTCAGCCACTAAATACTTCCTAGCTGTGTGACCCTGGGCAAGTCACTTAACTCCAATTACCTCAGAATTACCTCAATTACCTCCAGAAACTGCAGTTTCTAGAGCATCAAATGAAAATGGATGTACCACATTAAATAGCATTTCTACACAATTAAAGCAAATTAAAATGGCTATCACATTTCACAAATAGCCATCTCAGCATTCTTGGTTGGTTAACCAAAAAAAAAAAAAAAGAAAAAAAGAAAAAAAGAAAAAGAAAAAGAAAAAGAAAAGAAAAGAAAAAAGAAAAAAATTATGGTCATGGCTGGAACACATCTGATAAATTTATGCACTTGCAGTATTAGTAAATCTCAATTTATGATCAATTAATATAGATTTCCCCAAACCCAAAGTACTATGAGCATTTTAACAATTCATTTTAGTTTGCATTTATTAAGGGCCAAGCACTGTGCTAGCCCACTTGATTCCCCCTCCTCAATTCTCTACGCTTTTCAATGGGCAGCCTTCTACTCGGCTGCCAAAATGATCTTCCTAAATCACAAATCTGTTCATATCATGCACACAACCTCTTACCCGCCCTACTCAAGAAACCCAGTGGCTCCCTATTGCCTTCAGGAGCCAATAGTCTGGTAGCGAAAATCTTTCACATCCTGATCCCTTTCTAACTTTCTTACTCTTTCCATTCTTCCATACACTCCTCTATCCAGGGACACACAAAATGTCCCTTCTCACTGGCCAAATGCTCCTGACCTCTTTGAAGACAAATCCTACCTTCTGAAGGAAGTCTTTCTCGATTGCTCCTACTGGTACCTTCTCTCAGAGAAGACTTCCATCTCCATTGTATTACGTGAACCTCGTTATTGACAGGTCATCTCCACCATAGAATGGGAGCTTCTTGAGGGCAGGGATCCCTGCTTTTGACCTTGTTTTTTTTTATCCCCTTGATCAGGCTTGACCTAGGGTCTGGCACCCAGCAAACACTTAATAAATGTTTGTTTATTGATGGACGAGAGTTGTGTCCATGTGAGTGGACAGAACAGGATGGATATATAAGAGCTGAATTGGAAATAGTTGACTTGTTGGACTTGTTGACTGATTGGATAAAAGGTGTGGACAGGGTGTTGAGTTGAGGATGACTCCTAGGTTGTCTACACATAGGTGACAAGAAAAATGGTGGTACCCTCAACAGATCTAAGGATGCTAGGAGGAAGCAAGGATCCCAGTTAAGAGGAAAAGATTGTGAATTCTGCTCTGAATATTGGGTTTTAGGCTGTTATATCTAGAGCTGGAGAGAATCTGAGAGGTCACTTGGTCCAATCTCTAAGTTTGAAGAAGAAACCCAGCAATTGAAGTGATTTTACCAGCGACAAAGGGAGGATTTGAATCGAGATCCATTGAATTCAAAGTCAGAGCTAGAAGTTTGTGATCCTATAGGACTTTCTCTCTTGCAGCTGAGCTGGATTTTTCCCTGCAATTAAAGTGTGAGTTCCTTGCGAACAGAGACTGGGTTTTTTCCTCTCCTTTCTTAATATTCTTAGTCTTTCATATAAACTTGGCACAGAGTAAGCAGAAATGCTTTTTCATGAATTCATACAAAGAAATATCTAGCATTTCAATTCTAGAATTGCAAAGCCCATGACAGGGTGTATTGGGAAATTGTTCGGACACAGAGGAAGAGGAGCTTTCCAGATGCCCTTCGTATTATTCTGCCTGGTCTTCCTAAGTCTAAAATAGCCCCGAGCAGAAAGGATCCACGCATTTTGGAAACCGTATCTTTCTAAAGAGCAAACACCAGCACTCCGGCATCATCTCCCAGACAGCGTGGTCTTCTTGGAGAATGTAGAACGAGCAACAATCCCCCTAAGACAGCCAGGCCTCCTCTCCGCTTTTTGAATACTGCAGTTTTTGGAGCATCAAATGAAAATGGATACACCGCATTAAATAGCATTTCTACACAATTAAAGCACATTAAAATGGCTATTAAATTTCACAAACAGCCATCTCGGCATTCTTGGTCTGATTAAGCCGTTTTTCTGCTATATTAAAGGGTGACTGTTACTGCTGGGGCCTCTTTCCTATTCCACCCCCTTTCCTTATTAAGCTTCCCAGGCTCTCCCACCCCCAATTCTTAGTTCTTATTTTTGACATGTCACTCTCTCAAGAATAGAAATGGACTCTTCCAAAAATAAAAAAGAAATAAAAAAGAAATGGACTCTTCCCATAAAGAATCAGAAAGAGGAAAAGCTTCAAATTAATAGAACCTATGTTTACCAAAATGTTCTTTGCCAAACACTGCAGTATAAAGATAAAAAGGAACTAAGACTTGCCCTCAAGGAGCTTATATTTTTCTGCAGAGGGAAACATACTGAAACATGCTTGAGTTGATTCACTATAAGTGTTTATTGCTGGGTTTTGTTTTTCATTTAAGCTAGGTGAGGGGTGGGAGGGAAAGTAATGAATGTTTGCTAATTAAAGATAAAAGGAGAGGAGAGTGCTCAGAGAACTTTCAGATCTTTAAATTTCCTTCAGGAAATAAAAAGACAGAACCATCCTTCGGAGGGAATATGGAGCAGCAGAAATAAATAAAAATTAGGGTAAAGCAGTTGTTCTCCTAAGATAAGTTAAGAAGACCCCAGGGAAGACCTGATCTTGAGGGCAGAGATTGGGCCAAAGTGAAATACAAACACCTCCAGACCAAGTCTTTGAGGAATTAGGGGCAGCTGGGGTGGAGGCACTTTCATTTCATGGAAAGTGTTGGGGTCTGTTGGTTCAGTATAAGAAGACCAAAGGGTCTTTCACTATTAAAGGGCCCAAACACGGTTATGCTGACCAGTCATGTCCTGGGGCTGAGCTGTTGCAGGGGAGAATGAGCTACCATACACCTGCTGAGTGCCGTAGCAGAGGGGAGAGCCTGTTGACTATGGGCACTTGTAGGACAGCAGAATCCTTGGTTTTTGTTCCAGAGCAGAGAAGACAGAAGTAATTTGTAGCCATCAGAAGGACCTCAGAGAAGATCTTTCCCAGGGAAAGAGTGACTAGGGGCTCTAATCATGGCTTGGGAGTAGAGAGGAAATCCTAAGGTTGAGCCCTGGAACCAACCACAGAAAATAACAGTAAGAAGGACCTAAGACTTGGGACATTATTCCCCATACTTCAGGACTAGAACTTGATCACACTAATAGCTGATAATAATAAAAATAAATGAAAATGAGCAAGCAAAAGAGAAAGTACCCAACTACAGATAGTTGACTATGGGCATAGAGAAGAACTGGGTTCATGTTCAGAGGAAGATAATGGAGCTAAAAAAAAAAACCAGTGAGAAAGATCAATGGTCCCAGGCACAAAAAGAATTCTCAGAAGTACTTTAAAAATCAAATACATGAGACTGAGAAAAAATTAAGGGGGGGGGGAATAAGAACAATACAAGAAAGACAAGAAAATTCTGAAAAGAAAGTCAACCAACATGAAATAAAGAACCAAAACTTAAGGAAGAAAATAATTCCTTGAAAACTAGAAGTAGGTAATGGGAAGCTAATGATGTTTTAAGACGTAAAGAATAATAAAACAAAACAACAGATCTGAAAAACAAATCAGGGGAAATAATATAAGAATAGTTTGACTGCCTGCAAATTATGATTAAAGAATCTTGATATACTGTTCTGAGAAATTATCAAGGACAATTGCCCTGAAGTTGTAGAACAAGAGAGCAGAGTAGAAATTGAAAAAAAAAAAAATATCTACCAATCACCCCCTGAACAAGATACCAGGAAAAAAATTTACAGAAATATATTTTATACTCAAATTTCATATCTCCCAGGTTAAAAAGAAAATATTGGAGCTAAATTAAGGATTACACAATTATACTTGTAATTACTACATTGAAGAATCATAGGTCTGAGAATATTCATTTCAAAGAGCAAAAGAGCTGGGGTTACAACCAAGGGTAACTTTGCCAGCAAAATTAACCTAAAAGGCCATGTATTTATGACAAAAACAGCAGAACTTAAGTAAAAATTAGACATTTAACATCCAAATCAATTTTAAGGAATTCAATAAAGTCAAATCATTTATTTCTCATATGTGAAAATATTATCAATTCTTTTATGTCTGTCATTTTTATTTGGATAGTTTAAAAGAAAAGCTTGGGCTGAGCTTAGTATGATTAAAAAAACTGAGTAGGGAGAAATAAAAAGAAGCAATTATCTCATACAGATGAGGCAAAAAAAAAAGTGGGAAGAAAGATGACACAGAGGAAGTTAGACCACTTAAAATAACTAGACAGCATAAAACACCCAAGAGTATAGACACATAATAGACAATAATATAGACACATAAAATAGACACAGGAAGTATATGAATATAAACATAAAACATGCTTTATACAAATAAAGTTAAATCTAAATAATTGAAGTAATAATTGTTCTGAGTAGGAAAAGCCAATAATAAAATGACAATTTTACCTAACTAATCTATTCATATAATGACATCCCAATTAAATTACTAAAACGATCATCTTACTGAGTTAAAAAAAATAACAAAGTTCATTTAGAAGAACAAAAGGTCAGGAATCTCAAAGAAACCAGAGGAAAAAAGATATAAAGGAAGCAGATTCAGTGCTGTCAGATCTTATACCATATGATAAGGTGAAAACATTGTAGCAGTGTCGACTGAATGATTTTGATTATTTTAAATTAAAATTTTATTGTATAAATAAAACCCACCCAGCTAGGAATAGAAGGAATGCAGGAAATTAGCAAAAACATTTTCATAGACCATCTCTCAGATAGCATGTGATTGGCTGAAATATTGCTGTGATGCAGGAAATGATGTGGATTGGTTTAGAGAAGCATAGAAAGGTTTGGATTTAGGAAAGAAGTTGCTTTCCACCTTCAGAGAAACAGATGACAAGTAGAAATAAGCATAGTATACAGTCTTACATATATATACATATATGTGAATGTTTATAGATATCTATAATGGAAAAAATATATATATGATATATATGCATGTATGTATGTTTATTTCCATGCTTAATTGTAGTCTTTTGATAGAGGCAGGGAGGAAGAAGCAAAAATAAAGTAAAAAGCATGCAGCAAAGAACAAAAAATAAAATGTACAAGAAAAGCTGGATATCTTTGAAAACAATATGTAGTGTTTATATAGGTTTTGTTAAAATGGAAATTTATTGTTCATAGTGAATACTTCCTTATGTTCTCTTATGGTCACAACAATTTTTTTTCCTTTTCTTATTTTATACTTACATTTAAAATAAATTTTAAAATGAAAAAGCAATGAAATTAATAATTAAATAAATAATAAAAGCAGAATGAGACAGAGATGGACAAGGGACACTAGAATATGCTATTAGGAATGTGTCTTTGGTGAGCCAGCAATGGCTCTCTGCCAAAATTCAATAAGCATTTATTAAGCATTTACTATATGCCGGGCACTTTGCAATATTCTTAGGATTCAAAGACAAAACAAGACAGCCCGTTTCCCTCTTCTCCACCCCACCCCCAGTTTATATTCCATTTTAAGATAGCTACATATACAACAGAAAATAGCAAAATTAAATAACAGGTAATTTTCATGATGAAGATGGGGTGGTGAATATCTGGTCAGCCAATCAATAAGCATATATTAAGCATCTACTGTATTCTATGCAATCTATTAGCAATAATAGAGGCAGACAGGTGGTTCTGGCCCTGGTCAACCTGACTTCAAATGTAGCCTTAGATAAGCACTGAATGTGTGATCCTGGGCAAGTCACTTGTTTTGCTCAATTACAAAATGGGGATAATAATAGTAATTATCTTTCAAGGTTATTATAAGGATCAAATGAGATAATAATTGTAGAAAAGAGACCCAGAGGATAGACTCTTCTGTAATCAAGGGTAGAAGGGGCCTTCTGGAAGTAGAGTCATAAATGGGAATTCTGGCACCTGGAGCAAATTCACGGGGGTAAATAAGTGTATCAAGTGAGGAATGGGGAAGGGAGGCCACAGGTAAGACCGGACCTGTGCCTGATAAGGGTAGGTTGGAGACTAAACTCTTGGTAGTAGGGAACGGAGGCCAGCCTGTATAAATACTGCAGGAACTATGGAGATGATGAGTGATTTGGAGGTTCCCTCCTTAAATTGTAAGCTCCTTAAAGTCAGAAACCAGGTGTTGGATCCCCCCGCCACCTTCTTTACTTCCCCAGCAAGTAGTTAATAAATGTTTATTGTAGTTTCTGCTAGGAGCTTGAGAACTCCCCAACGGCTTGATAAATGTGGTTCAGGGACACACACATTCTCCTCTCGGGCAATGCTGGACCCAGAAATACTCTCAGGAGTGAGAGGGGAACACGAGCCCCTCTGAACCACAAATTCCAGGGTCCTAGATTATTTCCACCCCCCCCCCCCCATAATGAGTCCGTAGACCTCTGTGGCTGAACCAGCAAAGGCAGAGCCTGGATTTGTGGATGCCCAGCCCTGAGGGAATCATTTATATCTGGCCTGCACTTATTATGTCTGCACGGA
Source organism: Sarcophilus harrisii (assembly GCF_902635505.1). NCBI lineage: Eukaryota > Metazoa > Chordata > Mammalia > Dasyuromorphia > Dasyuridae > Sarcophilus > Sarcophilus harrisii. Next base: position 443,378,752 of record NC_045429.1, on the reverse strand, counting down.
TGAGCTATGGGCCGATTCCGAGCCTCCCAGGGCAGGCCATTAGTTTCCTTGACAGTGCAGAAGTACAGTAGCCTCTGTGGGGTTTTTTGGGCAGCTGGAGGTGACTATTTCCTTGACCTGCATGCAACTTCCCCATGACCATAAGTTGGGAGGGAAGATTGTCTGGGTCTGAGAGACAGAAACATTGCCCATGCTTTTCAGCCCACCGGACCTAGATGTGGGACCTTAAATCAGCACGTATTTAAACCTTGCTTACATGTTGGGAAACTGTGCTCTATAGTGGGAAAAGAGCTAGATTGGGACCTAAAGGATCTGAGTTCAAATCAGACTTTTACCAGATTTGTGTTATTTCAGTTTCCTCTTGGATGAATATCTGATAAAATTGATAAGATCATTGAGGGGGAGTTGACTTGGGAATTGACTTCTGAAGTCCTTTTTGGTCCTGGATTATTTAGACTATGAAGATTGAAGATAAAACTGAATTTCCAAGTGACAGGTAAGGGTTTTCTGAGCAATTGAAGCACCTGAGTTTTCTCCTTCTTTATTCCCAACTTGGGGATTTTGAAGGAATTTTGATAAAGACTGAAGAAAAAAAATAACCCCATGGAAGTTCCTACACCAATTCTAGGTTATTTTCTGGGTCACCAGAGCTGGTTCAAAGGAACTGAAATGGAGACTCAAGTTCAATCAATGGGCATGGGGGATGGATAATGAAGGAAAATAATGCACATTAATTTGGTTTGCAAGCATTACTCAATGCTCAGTTACTTTTCACCCAGTAGGTAAGATTCTCCTGCAGTTTACAGTTTTAAATGAGAAGTTTCTGTTATTTTTTTCTTTTAGAATTTTTTTGTCTTTCTATTTCCATTTCCCTGTAGCTTTGGGCCTATTGCCAGCCCATCTCCCATTCGCCTTTTCTCTTCATTTTCCAAGTCCAGAGAAATTCCCTTTACACTCTCAGTGATCAAATTGTTTCTCCCCAATCCATTTAATGATATTTTGGAATATCATCAGTTTTACATCAAGAAAACTAGGAAGATGAACAACCGATAACTTGAGTTCTGTTTATGGCAAATGAGAAATGGGAACAGATGGCTGCAATTGAGAATGTAAGTCTTATGAGTATTCCCATGATTATAGCCAGGTTTGGGGACTTTTAATTGTTAATCCCACTATGAATCATGGAGGTTTGTAGTAGGAAGGGATCTCAGTGGTTGTCAAATCTACTCTCATTTTATAGGGGTCAAGGAAAGGAAGTGAGTTGTCTGTGGTCACATGGGTAGGAAGTAGCAGAATTTGCCACCGGGTTCCTTCACTCCAAATACAATATTCTTTCCAATGAAGATGTATAGGAGGACAGATAAGGTGCCTTAGTGGATAGAGCACAAGGGCGTAGCATCAAGAAGTCCTGAATTCAAATCTATCCTTAGACACTTACTAGCAATGTCACCTTGGATAAGTCATTTCACCCTGTTTGCCTCAGTTTCCTCACCTGTAAAATGGCATCACAACAGCACTTTGGTCCAGGGTTGTTGTGAGGGCCAAATTAGACATTTGTAAGATGCACCCTGCCTGGTAGGATGCTTAACAAATGCTTTTCTTGTTCCGTTCTTCCTTCCCACCCTGGAGGAAAGTTCAGATCCTCCATCTCCAGACTTCTAGGTTCATTTTCCCCCTTTCCTGCCTGCCAGATGTTCCATCTAAGGAGCTAGTTTGTGGAGAAGGGAGCCCATGGACATGACAGACTTCCAGGGCTCGGGGATAGCGTGGATTGAAGTCAGCCCCTGAAAAGAGCCAAAGCCTTATGGGCTGTCTGGGGAGAGAAGCATCAAAGCTAAGGAATTCTCCAACATAAAGAAGCTGCGAGGTGTCCAAGGCAGGACTTGAACCCTCTGCCCCTTCACACTGCAGGACAGGGCCTCAAGCCAGCGAGCTGGAGACTCTGGGGACTGAGCATCTGTGCCTCGTGTCTGAGAACCCGCTTGCCGCTGGTCAGAGCCTGAAGGTGCGTTTCTGTGTGACTCAGGTGGGCAGAAGCTCAGCGTGGGGTGGCTCCGAATGCCATCCATGTCAGGAAGGCACCAGACACCCGAGCGGCTGACTTAAAATTCCCTTTAGAAGGTGGCCACCGTCGATCCATCTGAAGCCCGGCAGGTAACTGCCCTTTGTCTCACCTTGGAGAGAAACATTAGCAAATCCATCAGCCTGGGGATCCGGATGACATTTCCTCTTTCCAGGAAAATGATGCCTTAATAAGCCTGGCTGGCCTGTCTGTCATATAATAGGGATCACTAAGCACCCTGCCTCCGATGTCTCATTTGAGCTGAGAGGAGCCATTTTAATATTCCGGGGCTGTGAGAGCGGGGAGAGAGCTAGCTGGCCTCTGCATCAGGAAGACTAACCACTAGGGGAGGATGCCAGCCTGAGAGGTAGGAAGGCTTAAGTTTGAGGCTTGGGGGGAGAGAAAAGGATGGGGAGAGAGTTCCCCCCTCCCTCTGCATCCCTTGCTGCATTCAGGGCTAGAGAAAAGCCCTCAGCCTACTTGTATAGACCATGGGGAGAGGGATGGCTCATGAAAAGAATCTGAGAGTCCATTCTCTCTGAGTTTTGATGACCAATCATCACAGGGAATCCAGCAGGGAAGTTCCCTGGGCCCTCTTAGATGGGTCTGGGTGAGACCTCCCTCCATAAGGGGTATCAATCTCAAGAAGATTAGAAGTGATTGGGAGATTCCTCATTATCAAAGTGATGAAGGAGTCCCTTCATTGGTCCCCTTACAGACACATTTCTGATTCTTTACATTTTGCAAACTGCATTCACCTACCCATAAACGCCCTAGAAAACAACTCACTCCTCCCAGAGATAGGTAGAGGTAGATAGATATTCCTATACCTCCCTCCTTCCAATTTTAAAATAGAGGATGCTTAGCTAAACAGAGAGCTACTTCTTCTTTCTAGGACAGAAATAATTCTACAAAGGAGGTCAGAGATAATTCATTCTCTTTTCCACCACTCCCACACCAAAATGTCCAGGAGACCAATTAGTGACTGGAGCTGAAGCTTTTTTATATTTGCATAAAAGTGATATTGAAGAGGCATCCGGCCATGTTCCAGGGCTTTGTCCAGGAGCTCATGCTCAGTGATATGTTCTCTCCCCCTCATTTCTTAGAATCTCAAGGTCCCTTCTCAGCTAAATCCTGCACAAATCTCTTACAGTCCTTCCTCCCATCCTTGATTATTAGTATTGCCCTCTCCCGTCTTCAAATGATTTCTCATATAATCTGAATTTTTGTGTTTATCTATGTACATCCAATTTGTACACAAATCAAGACATCACCCCATGATGTCATTGGTTCTCTTTGAAAATGAAGGACGAACAACAACATATTATGTGGCCCCTCTTTCTCCTAAAGTAAAATGTATATTCTTGAAGGCAGAAACAATTTCAGTTTTATCTCCCTTTCTCCGGCATATAACTCGGAGCTTCGAAGATAATCTTAAATTTAATATATGCTTATCAAATTAAATCAACAAATATTTATTTAAGGACAAATTTTTTCTTTTGTTTTAACATCACCTAAATTTCCTCCTTTATCTTGCTTCATTCGCTCTGCCAGAAAGCCATTCCATCTCTCATGGAATGACTTGAAAATTTTATTATATGCCAACTGTATGGTGGGCACTGGGCTGAGTGCTAGAAGTACCCAGGACTGAATTGAGGATTATGGCTTTAGAACTGGAAGGAATCTTAGAGGTCACTTAACCTAACACTCCCATTTTACAGATGAAGAAACTGAGACCCACAAAGATTAAGTTACTTTCTCAAGATTGTAGTTATTTAGTGGCAAAAGTGGGGTTTGAATTGAGGTCACCTGACTCCAAGCCCAGTATTCTTTCTACAATCCCCCACTGTCTCTTGCATTGAGAAGGGAAAAAATATATAGTGTCTAAGTAAAGATCCCCATTCTATCCTCCATTTGTTTATTAAAGGCCCCAGAAATTGCTGCCATCTGATCCAAAGTTGACTTGAGTTGGTAGAAGTGAAAAATCCCAATTTGTGGAAGCTCATGATCTTGTCTTCTTCCCCACCTCCCCATCCCCATTTATCATGTTTTATTCATTGGCTGATTTCCTCTGGCATCATGACTTTTCCCTTGCCCTAGGTTATTAAAGGATGGATCTTCTTTTTTTTTTTTTCTCAACCTATAATTTGTTTATTTTATTCATGAATATTAGCCATCTGTACTCTTCCCTAAAAATATCTCTATTCAAGACATACTTGGTGAACTGGGCAAATCGAATCAGATCAGGCATTTTGAGGAGGAAGGCTTCCATGTTATGTGTCTTCAAACAAACTAACAAGCACAAAATCCATCTTCTCAGCCATTCCTGTCCCCAAATAAGATGTGTTCCTCAACATCTCCGGCCTAGCGCCGCCACATGCAACCTGGTGGTTCTCCTTCCATTCCTCAATATCCTCCCCGTGCTCCCCTCAGGAGATGGAAGACTGTAAAGGGCTGAAACTCTTGCGTCCTTCTTCCTGGACTATGTCAGAAGTGACCTGCAGGGTCATCTCCCCACTCCTTACATCCAGTTCTCCACGAGAGCTTCCTAACTCTGCCCACAATCCCCTTCTATTCAATCAACTCTACTACAGGATCAAATACAACAGCTTCTGTTTGGCTTTTGAAGCCCCTCATAACTTGGACCTCTCCTCCCTTGCCAGTCTTCTTGCACCTTGCACCCCACAATATGCTCTGCGATCCAGTGACTTTCTTGTTCTTCTCAGCAGAATTCCACTGGCATATTCCTGGCATTTTCACAACTGACCCATACTTGGAATTCTCTGTTGCTCCATCTCCTCCCCTTGGCTTTGCTGGTCTCACCCACTTACTAGCTGTGTGACTCTGGGACTGTCACTTGGCCCTGCTTGCCTCAGTTTCCTCACCTGTAAAACTGTTGTGACTATTGTTTGTTCTTTGATCTCAAAGACATGACCTCATGACATTAAGGAGGAAATGCCATGACTTGTAAGTGATTTGGATTTAAGTGAGGGAGGGCTGTTCAAGGTCACCTGCCTCATTTTCTCTTCCAGAGGCCAGATATAATTCAGGATGATGGCGGATTTAACAAATCCATTTGACTGAGACAGCACCCATCCAGTCATCAAGGCTAGGTAAAAAATAAGGCAGAAAATGGCCTCTTTTACTTAGTTAAAAAATTAGTCTGGGAGGGGAAGACTCTCAGGGTAGATGCACTCTGGTATCTTTGCTCAGATACCAGTCTCTCCCAGTCCAGTGGTTAAAAGGCCAATAAAATGGCAATCTGAGGAACAAGGTTTGAATCCTGTATTTCACTGCATCATCTGTGTGACTTGAGGCACCTCAATGAACTTCATGGGTCTCAGTCTCCTGATCTGTAAAGTAAGGATGCTGGATGACATGACCTCTTAAGGTACCTGTTGGTTCTTCAACTTGGTAGTTATTCAGCAGCTCTTTTTTTCTTCCAAAAAAAAACCACATACAAAAAAAAAAAAAACAAAAACAATGATAACTTTAAAAATGACATTTTCAAAACCAAGGTCAATAGTAGAGGTCCCTTGAAACCCCAGATGGAATGAATATCCAAAGAGAACATGTCAACTGTACCAGAAATAGGCAATGATCCTGAAAATATGTTTTGACAATAATAAAAAAAAAGAACAAAAACAAAACCCAAGGACCTCTTCTTTCCTTGTAATTTAAGGCTGACATTTACTCGCTATCCATTTCTCTCTTTGTTGCCATTTTCTTGGATCTTGGAAAGTGAATGAGCCGGACTGGGAAGTTTTCTCAAAGACTTTGCCCAGTTTTGTCATGGATCAGAAATAAATCAGGTGTCTGTGTTTGTTCTTGATCTGTATTATAGGTAATGCCTGATAACGATCTTTTACCTGATCTGTAGAGGATACCACTAACCATGGTCAGTGTTGGAGAGCTTGTCTGTTAGCAGAAATGCCCTGGGGTTTTTCTTTGCATGAATAATGTCAAGATTAAGTTGAATTTGGCACAAGAGAAAGAAATATCTAAGGATGAACATTATTAAATTAATTACATCAAATCAAGTTAAATGGAATTCTGTCAAGGTTAAAAATACGTATGTGAAGCTCTGTTACTGAATGCTGGCTATTGTCCACAAAAAGGGAAAAAAAACAATAAATTTACAACCTTGTTATTCTGTTTACACCGATATTTTCTAATGTAATTATGTGAGTGAGGTCTGGAATTATTTGTGAGTGAAATCTGGCTTCCAAATACGAAAATTCAATCTTGTCAAAATCAAAAATACATTTCTGAATTCTATCCTCTCTTTGGTTTGCTAATGATTGTTCTTTGTTATAATTAGGACAGAAACTTTTACTTAAACGTTGAGCTTTACAAATGTGAGTTAAGCAAAAACATGTTGGATTTGCTAATCATTCTTCCATGCTATATATATATATATATATATATATATATATATATATATATATATTTATATAGTTGACATTTGGTCCTTAGTACATCCGGTGCATATATTTGTCTATACATAAGTTCATGATAGAAAATTTATTGAGCTCTTATTATGTTCCAGGCACTGTGTATGGTAAGTGTTGGGTTTACAGATACCAACGAAATCTCTGCCTTCAAGGGGGCAACTAGGAGATGCCATAGTGCACAGAGTACTGGGCCTAGAATCAGAAAGACTAACTTTCCTGAGTTCAAATCTAACCTCAGACATTTACTAGCTGTGTGATCCTGGGCAAGTCACTATTTGCCTCAGTTTCCTCATCTATAAATTGAGTTGAAGAAAGAAATGGCAAAATACTCTTACCAAAACAAATCTAAATAGAATCATGAAGAGTTGGACAGTATCTAAAACAACCAAACAAGAACTTTCTAATGGGAAAAGACAAAATTTAAAGGGGGGTGAAAAGGGAAAGATTATACAGCTGGGAAAAAGAAACAGGCAAGAAGGATAAAAACTGTGGAGGGTCTAAGCCTGCGTGCAGTAGTATATGGCTGGGTCTTTCCTAAAATGGTGGTCATGGAGATAGTATAATCAGTCTGGTGAGTAAAGCCTAGTGAAAGAGTGCCCACTTTGGCAAGTGAGGAGGAGGAAGAAGAGGAAGAGGAACAGGAGGGAGGGATGGAGGAAGGGAGAGAGGGGAAGAGAGAGAGAGAGAGAGAGGATTCACACATTTTATTAACTTCTGTATTTATCTGCAATGAAAAGCATGAAGTTTAAGGAAGCCAGTGTTAAAATTGCCCACAAATGGATCCCATAAAAATTTAGAATGATGAACACACATGCCTGTATTTCCACATTTCCTTTTCCTTTTATTTATCTTCCAAATTTTTCCTGCGTCAAAACTTATTACAGAATCACATGTGTTGCTGGTTCTATTTCAAATCAACGTTTCCAGTTTCTTCTTCCAGTTCAGTCGTATCTTCCTTCTTTTCTTGCTTAAATTTTAGGCATGGTTCTTCATTTTGCACAGCTCTGTCTTTGTCTTGATTTAGCCAAGTCACTCATCTGCTCAGAATCTCCCCATGGCTCAAATTCATTTTTCTGACATTCAAGACCCTTCAGTCTAATGCTGCTTTACCTGTTCAAACTTGTCTCAGTTCATTTTCCCAAAATATACCCACTGTGCTTCAATCAGATTGTGTCCTGGATGCGATCCTGAGTTTTCCTGCTATTTTAGAAGGTAGTTTTTCTGTACCTTGAAGTATTTCAAAGAGTTTTTGAGCTGGAAAGGAGCTCTCCTTCATTAGACTGTAAACTTGAGGGCAAGGCCTGCCTTTTGCTTCTTTTTGTATTCTCACTTCTGGGCTCAGTGGTATAGTGATGTGTTTAATAAATGCTTATTGATTGATTGATTTCAGTGTCCATCCTTCCCAATCTCCCATTCAAGTAGGAATCCCTTCTAACTGTAGAAACTGGAAGGAATCTTAGAAAAGTTCAAGTCAAAGTTTTCCAAATTAGGAATCATTCAAGGAGGAAGGGAAAAAAATGTCTGTGATTTCTTTTGTCTGTCACCTTGGCCAATCATGGAACCAGTCATAGTGATATTTATGTGTCCCTAACCCACTGAACCCCCAAGTACACACACACACACACACACACTGGGGAGGGAGTGGTTGGCTTGGGTAGATAGGTACACATAGTGAGACCAAACAGCACCCCCTCACGTAGGTGAGCAGCCAATTCATTTATTAAATTCGAGAGAGACAAATGTTACGTTGCAGAAAGCCCTGCAGAATAAGCTATTGCTTATCTTCCCCACCAGAGTCCTTCAATTAAGCATTCCCGCTATTGTCACAAGGCATTCCTTGGGAATTGATGGATAATAGAGTTAATGTTGTCTGGTTGTATTCCAAGTCCCCTTGAGAATGGGCCTCCTTTACCCATTGGTCTTTCTCTCTTGCTGGTTTTAAACAAACTCAATAGAGTTTCATGAGCAGGGGCCCTAGAGTACATCTTGGAAATTGTGTATTTTGAACAAGACACAAAAGGGGGAACAAATGAAATAATCTTCTATTATTTGCATCTGGGCTCTGTTGTTTTTACTTGATTTAGGACAATCTGGACCTGGGATTTCAGTGGCATGTGGATTTCCCAATATAGAAACTTCCTTCTCTTACAGACCAGAAACCCCTCTGTTATTTACTGCCTGAGAGATGCCTGCAGGATCAAATTGGTTTAACTTGACCATGCTCACATAGCTAGCGTGTATCCGAGATGGGATGCAAACCTGCCCTCCAAGGCTTGACCTCTTTTCATTATTCCACGTTCCCTCTCATTTACTTGATATATCAGTTCAAATTCATGCATTTCTGTTGTTCAGCATTGCTATTGTGGGACCTGCTTTTGGCTCTCCCACTTATTAGTTCTGTGACATTGGGAAAATCACTTTACTTCTCCGAGACTCAATTTACACATCCCTAAAATAGGGGTAACAATCCTAGCAATGCCTTCCTTGTTGACTTAAAAAAGAGATGAGATCAGATGAGTTGATGGTGTTGGAAGTGCTTTATAAAGTGTCTTCTCCATGTTCTGAAACTTATTTTAAGATCTGTTCAGACCTGATGCCGTCATCTGGTTATGAAAACCACCAAACTAACCCCATAAACTGTTCCTACTTCCAACATATGGCCATTCATATCCCTGGAGTTTTTTGTCAAGCATCTGTTCTAGGAAAAGGGACCAGGCATGAAATCTTTGATCACTTGGCTATGGTTTTCTTTTATCTATTCATTAAGAAGACAGATGTAATTCCTGGGCCAAGACTTACTAGTGTTCTCTAATGATTTGGATTTTAGTTGGTACATATCGACCATTGCTGCCATTCCCTCCTCCACCTTCTGAGCAATTTAATTGGTAAAATAGATGCTTTTAATTTTTTTCATAGTTGGTTCATTTGATCTGTGCTTTACCCCCGAGGCTGTGTCTGCATGCTCCACGAGACAGACTATTATGACAGCTGGGTCAGTGAATGCCTTAATCCATTCACACAACTGATTTTTCCCCCCAAACAACTGTCAGAACAACTAGTCCCTTTGTGCATGTTTGTGTCACAGCTAAAAACCAATAAATGTGCACATCCTGGAAAAAATTTTAGCAGCTTCATTCATTGTCTTTTTTAAAATAAAAATCACAAACAAATTAATTTTTGTCATTTTTTTGGGGGGGTCCTTTTTTTTCTACCTTGGTCAACATATCTAGGTCATAGATGGATGCATCTTGGATTAAAATGTGGCACAGGTCCCACTCAACACTGAAAACATTTGCTGTCACAGATTTAGGGGAAATCATCATAATTATGCTAGTATGGTTCAAGCCCCCATTTTAGTGCACACTAGGTCAAGACTGAACATAATTAAATTGGTCAAAGTATTCAATTGAAATACAAGAGCAAGACAAATAAGAAGTGGAAAATCAAGCAGAAGAATTATTGGTCAGCCTGTGGAGAGAGAGAGAGAAAGAGAGAGAGAGAGAGAGAGAGAGAGAGAGAGAGAGAGAGAGAGAGGAGAGGAGAGGAGAGGAGGGGAGAGAGAGGGAGAGGAGAGGAGAAGAGAGGAGAGGAGAGAGAGATGGAGAGGAGAGGAGAGGAGAGGAGAGGAGAGGAGAGGAGAGAGAGATGGAGAGGGAGAGGTTTAAGAGCTATTTTGGTTGTGGCTTCTGCCTCATTCTAATTGGGTCTTGGTACCTCTCATGAAAATCATGATTCAGAGAGTCTCTTCCAACAAGAGATGTTGCTTGTTTCTGCCTTGTAGAACTGGGTCCTTGGAATGCCTGCTCAGTTGAAAGCCCCATCAGACCAGGCATTCAACCCCCCATTCCCCATAACTCAGGATTCATTCCCTTTATTTTGAAACCCAGAAATTCACCAAGGTCGCTGAGCTCTACCAATGAAGCCCAATCTCTCCATTTCCAATCATAATAAAATATCCCCTTTCTCAGGAAGACATTTCACAGGATTCCAGGCCAGGAAACTCTAAATAAGCAATATTTGAGACTGAGGAAGGATAATATCATAGAAAATATAATCTCTCCATGTCAGGTGACCTCTATTACAAGAGACCCATTAGTAAATGAAAAACATTGTTCCCATTTCCAATGAGTGTTCACATCCTGGAAGAATATTTAACATCTTCAATTTATTGTCTTTTTAAAAAATTTCAAACTTAATGCCTCTACACTAACCATTCCCCAGATCTGGAATTACTCATCCTTGAACTCCATTTCTCTTCCTTCAAGATGCTGCTCAAGTATCTCCTGTGAATACACAATCCACAGTGGGTGATCTCCCTCTCAAACTACTTTGTATCTAATTCTTTTTGTACTTATTATTTTCTGTCCTCATTGTTGCCTTTAGAATGAAGGTCCTTGAAAATGGATATTGTTTCACTGGTTCTATTTGCATGTAGTAGGCACTTAATAAATGCTTGTTGATTGATGGATGGATAGTTCTTTACTTGTGTCTTTTCATTCCTTAAGTCTCCCGTTCCACAGCAGGAAGTCAACCTTCTTAACTATAATTTGATTTTTTATTTTGATATTTTAATATTATTTATTATTTCAATATAATTGGTTTCCTTTGTAATTCTTTTAAAAAATTTTATATTTTAATCCTTATTCATTTTAATTTATGCATTTAAAAACATAATTCTGAAAAGGGATCCATCCTGCCAAAAGAGTCCATGACCCAAACAGGTTAAGAATCCGTCTTTGTTTTATAAATGAAACCAAAAACAAAGTGGTTAGGAGCCGTTTCCAAAGCCATCCAGCTCATGAACAGCAAAGCCAGGCCCAGTTCAGAAGCAGGGATTACCGAGTCTTGGCAGTCACAAGCTGTTTGCTTCTCTGCTGGACTTTTTGTGCCGTGACCCATTTGAATGGGAGAGCTCAGAACTTGCCAAAGCTTCCCATTTACTCAGTGAGTAACAGCTATGCTTCTTAGCATGTGTCAGAGAACAGCAAAGGCAGAAGGAAAAGGGCAAGCATGGGGCCTGTAATGCCATGGAGATAGGGAACTACCCAGGGAGGAAATTCTCTCAACCTTCCTCAGTGTAAGTCGGCAGTTTCTCTATCACTTGTAACAATAGACAAGCCAGACAGACACACAGGGATGGAGGGATAGATGGAGGGATGGATGGATGGTTGGATGGAGGGATGGATAGATGGAGGGATGGATAGATGGAGGAATGGAGGGAAGGATGGATGGTTGGATGGATATAGGTAGACAGAGTGAGCATTTATTAAATGCTTACTATGTGCCAGAAATTGTGCAAAATACTGGGAATACAAAAGCAAGTCAATTTCTTCCCTCAGCTTACATTCTATTGGGGGAAGAACATGCAAAAGAGGATTCTGGGAAGCAAGGGGAAAGGATCTATGTGGTTTCATAATGAAGTGATACCCAGAAAGTGGTGTGGAGAAGGATCTCCTCTGGGGGACCCAAAAGGTCCCCTCAGTTCTTATTAGAGAAAGCACCAAGGTCAGGAAGTTACCTAGAGAATTGTCTACAGCAGCAATATCAAATACCCAACTTACTATGTGGCCTTTAGTACTCTCTGGTATGTCCTGAACCAGATTAAAATGTAATTGGGTAGGAGTAGCTAGATGGCACAGCGGATAGAGCACTGGCCCTGGAGTCAGGAGAATTTACATTCAAATTTGGCTTCAGACACCTAACAATTACTAGCTGTGTGACTGTGGAAAAGTCACTTAACCCCAATCACCTCACCAAAAATATGATTGGGAAATAGTTAACAAAACAAATAAAAACAAAGTAAAGCATATATAATGCTAATATGTGGTTTTCTAAGTATATAGGCAGCCTGTAGGAACTCTAATGATTTATTAGTCTTCTTTTTATTTGTATTTGACAATTCTAGTTTAAAGTACTACCAGGTCAGTTGACTTGCCTAGGACCAAATAGCCAATCTTTCAAATAGATCTTGAATCCAGATCTACTTGACTTTGAGAACAAGGTAGAAGAATTTTTTAAATGGCCTTGAAAATAGAAATCATTCAATGCACTTTCACTGAATTATTATTGTAGGCAAAATTGTTTTAGCCCCTACTGAGGATTTGAAGATTAATAAGACATGGGAATTATCTAAACCCCTTCATCATTTTTTTCTACTTTCCAAAAAATGAAATTAACAGCAGGGAAAGTTAAGGGTTTGTCAAATTCTCTGTCTTTATTAGAAAGAGATCTTCAGCAGATACCAGGATAGTTAAAGCTTCCATTACAATGATATTTTTTTCTGGGACAAATTTTTTTGCACTCAGGAATCTATCATCCATTTCTTCCCTCTGGCCCGTCAGTATGTAATATACTCCCAGCAAACCTTTGCTTTTGTTTAGTTCTCCTTTTATCTTTAACCAAATGCTAAGTCATCAGGTTTTCTCTTTTAGGGTTGTAGATCTCTACAAATTTCTACAAAGCAATACTACTGTATCAAGTTTTATGAATAATCTATTTTTTTGGAATAAGGAATACCAATCACCACCATGTTGCAGGAATGAGTTGAATCCTACCAAGTCTCAGGGATGCCAGAGGTCCTATTTGCCTCCTTGTTTTAAGAGAATAGGACTGACCCCGCCCAACTGGAGAAGGGCAAACTTTTCCTTTGTTTTCAAAAAAAGGAGAAAAAGGTACCTTTCAAACTGTAGGCTGATGAATTTGACATTGATTCCTGGGGGAAAATTGCTTGACTGTGTTATGAAAAGAGTAGTTTGCAAGCACTTAAAAATGGAAGCATTATCATTACAAGCCAGCATGGGTTCATTAAGAACAAGTCATGCCAGACTAACCTTATTTCATTCTTTGACGGGATTATTAGACTAGCACGGGGAAGTACTATAAACATTCTCTCCTTGATTTTGAGTAAACTATTTGTGATATTTTCTCACAACGGCATATTTTAGTGGAAACACCATTTATAGGATTCAGAATCAGAAGTCTTGGGTTTGAATGCGTTTCTAACACTTAGTACCTGTGCTCTGCACTTAGTACAATGGCTGGCACATAACAGATACTTAATAATTATTAATTGACTTGACTGGTATGGCTTTGGACAAGCCATGTGATGTTCTCGGGGCTTTCCTCCTCTGTAAAATAAGAAAATTGGATTGGATGTCATCCTTTAAGATCAATTCCAAGTCTAAGTCTAGAATATTATGATAATATGCTTGTAGCTAAGATGAAGATAGTTGGACTGGATGATGATAGAATTAGGTGGGTTTAGAATTTGTCGACCGACAATGATGAATGTTGATTTGTGCACTATCCCCTGCAGTGTGAGAGAGTCTCTAGTCAAATGCTACAGGACTCTGTCACTGACCCTGAAAGAATCTCAGGGGCCAATTAATTCAAATTCCTGCCCAAAGTAAGAATCCCCTCAACAATATCTTTATCAAATATTAATCCAGCCACCATTGGAACTCTTCTATTGTTGGAAAAATAATCAGTGCTTTTGTTAGCCCATTATATTTTTTGTCAGCTCTTTATTATAATATTGAGCTGGAATCTGTCTATCTATAATTTCCACCTTCCCTCCGGTTTTAGCCATCCAGCGCCAAGTAGAAGAAGCTACTGTAACATATAGCATTCCCATCAGTGAAATGGCATGCTTCTCACATTTATGAATGACAAAAAGCTAAGAGGGAGAGCTGATTTATGACAAGACAAAATTGAACTCCAGAAAATCTTAACAGGGTAGAACAAGAGTTTGAATTCAAGAAGTTGGAATTGAATATAAAGTCGTGTTGAAAAATAGTTTTCACAAGCACAAAAATGACAAACTGAATGGCTAACTAGCAGTGGAAATATAAACAAAAGCTTGGGAATTGTGGTAGACTACAGCAAAGAAAGCAATTCAGCCTTAGATTGTATTGGTGAGTGTATAGGGAAGAGAACAAGAAGTGTGATTATCCAACTGTCCTGGATTACTGTCAGACTCCATCTGGATTAGGATGTGTAATATGACTTGATATATATCTAGATGGACATTAATGGACTATAATAGATGAGCAAGATCGTGGGCGGACTAAAATGCATGCTATATGATGGCTAACCAGGGAGATAGAAATAGGGGGAGTGATCTTTAGCCAAGAGAAGAGAAGGCTTAAAGGAGAAGCATCTTTGTACATTTGAAGAGCCAAAATAGAAAAAGAAATTCCTGCCCCAATGGAGCGAAACTAAAATCGTTCGCTTCCTTTTATATATGAGGAACCAGTGATATAGAAATGCTTATATGATTAGCCTAAGGTCACATAGTAAGTCACTGGTAGACTCAGGACTATAATTTGGATTTCCCGAGTGCCTAGTCAATTGACAAGCATTTATTAAGTACCTTCAGACACTAGCTGAATCCAGGGCAGTATTTCCTGACGTAATGATGAGTTATAAACTTCCCCATGCCATCTTAGCCTTAAAATCTCAACTGTATGAGAACACATCTCAATCCATCAATCCATCGGCCTTCAAAAAAGTGTAAAAAGCTATTTGAGGAAGTAAAATGACAGGAAGTCTTCTCTGATGGGCTGAAGGATTTCATCAACCCTTCTGATTCTGTATATGTGTTTATATATAATATATGCAAATTTATATGTACTATATATTTATGTATGTTTATGAATATATTTATATATACATTATATGTGTATCTATCTAATCTCCTGTGAGCAAGAGAATTCCAGCATACTCCTGAGGAGGAACTGCCTGGGAATAAGGGAATTAGGGGAGGAAGGAGAGAAATCAGCTCCATTTTGGGCCTGTCTTTTCCTTCCTTCTGTCTACTTGGCCAGAGCTTCAAAGGGTCCAGAGGATTTTTGACTTCCCATCTTTTTTTCAGCATCCAAGTTTCGTCCTCACAGACAGCAATGGCTGGCAACACAATGGGTTGTGTTTGAGAGCCAAAAACAGACTGGACACAGATTTGCCCTACTTAAGCAGAACTCCTTAAGCACCTCACAAATGTAAGAAAAGGACTTTTAGCAGCTGGGAGCCAGCTGTGGTTACTCCTTTACTTTCTCTGAGTCTGTGGGAGAATTTATCAGAAGAGTTTTGGGGGGATGTTTGGAAACAACTGCTCTTTTCCTACCATCTTAGTAAATATTTCTTAATAAAAAAAACTAAGACTGGCTTACTAAAATGATGATTATTGGAGCTAGGCTGGAACATGAGCCCATTGCATTAAAGAATCATCCCCAACTCCTCAGGGACACCCCTAGAGCACTGAGGGGAAGATATTTTAGGATCTGAGTCTCATCTATGAGAATGGGAGTTGGGATAAGGATGCCCAGAGCATCCACTAGACTCATGAAAAATGTAAGCTTGTAGGCCTCTGACCTGCCCTAAACTCTAGCCCCTACCTGAGGGAAGGTAATCCAGGTACCTTTCCTGTTTCAAAATTGATTGACACATGGTTATTTTTTTTTCATCAAGGAAACTTTCAGGAGTCACAGTCATTTCAAAGGAAAATAAATAAAATACGAATAAAAACTCTAAATGTAAACCCAGTTTTTGCCCAGAGCGAAGTTTTATTGTTCTTGGGAATTAAAGCTTTGGTAATGAAATATGGACTCTGTTGTCTTAAAGAAACTAAACAATGGGCTTCTGTCTTATGTAGGCTGTGGAAAGTGAGAGTGTCTATAATAATAGGGAAGGGAAGGACATCCAACTTCTCATCTTGGCAATCTGAGACATGACCTGAGTGAGTCATTCTGTGGGGTCTCATTTTCCTCTTCTGTCAAGTGAGGGGTGGTTGGACCGCACTGGAACCTGCTAGCTCTGAAATTCTGCATTTCTAGTGAGGTCTAAGGAGGCTTCTTTCTTCCTCTATGTTCATACAATCCTATCAGATCCAACCAGGAGACTGGGGAGCCACTCTGACAGAATATAGAAAACATTTGCCATGTTTGCAGAAAAGGCAATCAATTAACTTAAGAAAATTGATTTTAAAGCCTTTAAACTTGAGAGAAAGAGTTCAGGGCCTCTGAAAGCTCTCTGCAGTTCTTCTGAGAAATAAACTAACTCATCACTCTTATCAGCTTCCCTTTTTGGTTGTGACGGAGTAGAGTCCTTCCTATTCCCCCCATTCCCCGTATTTAATTAACACCTCTTTGGAGGAGTTTTCTGCTATTCACCATTTTCTCTTTCTGTTCATCAGGGAGGTAGGATTCATTTAACTCCAGAGCAGCACAGTACCTAGCGCGTTATAGGCCCTTTATAAGTGCTTCTTGATTGATTGAATGGAACTGTCCAAACACGATCCTTTGACATTTACCCAAATCATAGGGTCATAGAGCTGTGCTTAAAAAAAAATCCATGATCAGATTTGATCTTCACAACCACTTTGTGGGGTATTATCCTAACTGGGAAGTTTGGTGGTCTGTTCTAGGGGTCCAATGATTCCATTTTACAGATGGGGAGACTGAGGTTCAGGGAATCTATGACTTATACAAGGTCCTAACTACAGGCATTAATTAGGATTGTAGTTCTACATCCTGAAAGGACCTGAGGCATCATCTTGTCCAGCTCTCTTATTTTATAAATGAAGAAATAGGGGTCCAGGTGATCAGAGAACTTTTCTGATTTCTTAGGCATGCTTTTGACCACATTCCCATTGGTTTTGTCTTTGCAACTTTTCTTCTCTCAAACTTTCTACCTTACTCCTCCATCCCAACAATCTAGTGTAGTGCCTTGAACATAGTTGATGCTTAATTAATGCTTGCTGAATTGACTAGCTCAGATTAACATGAGTCACTAGAGATTTCCCAAGAAGGAAGGAAGGAAGGAAGGAAGGAAGGAAGGAAGGAAGGAAGGAAGGAAGGAAGGAAGGAAGGGAGGGAGGGAGGGAGGAAGGAAGGAAAGAAGGAAGGAAGAAAGGAAGGAAGGAAGAGAAAAAAGAAAGAAAGAAAAAGAAAGAAAGAAAGAAAGAAAAAAATAAAAAGAAAAAAGAAGGGGAAGGATGAAGGGAAGGAAGGAGGAAGAAAGAGAAATATTGAAGCATTTTTTAAAATGAACTGAAAATTAATGTTGAATTTATTAAATATTTTAAAAGAAAAGCAAGATGTATTTGTAATATATATATAATAGAGAATCAGTTTCCTATACAAAGATCTTTGTTATGACTCGGGAAATGCCCATTTTTATCTAGTCTTTGTTAAGTTTCCATTAAAATAATAGCAATCACAGCAGAAAGGTTCTGCTCTGCCCCTCTCCGAAGCGGAGTGCTAGCCCTAGCCCTCCTTGAGAGACAGACGCCAGAGCCCGGATGGGATGGAAGCCAATATTAGGAGCCTCCTTAGCGGAGTCTTCACGGGACTTTGCACACAGGCCCGATATTCACATGTGGCTCCCATGGATGTGGAAGCCCCAGTTCTAGGAGATTCTCAGAGACCCCCAGCAGATGTGCTAATGACAGGAGTTTGGAAACAGTGGGAGGAGAAGCTGCTGTCTGAATCCAAGCCAGCTCAGCCCCGGGAGGCTGCTCAGAGCATTAAGCAAGAAAGCTGGTGGGCCTGTTAGTTCCTGGGAAGCGTCTGGAGTCTTTTAGGTGAGACCCATTCTCAGAAAAAAGGCTCCCCCCAGTCCTTCTGCCAAAGTCTTGCCTGCGGTTTGGAGAGCTGCGTCTGGGCCAAAGCCCTGGTCTGGTCCTGAAATCCCCACCCATGCTTTCCCCATGGCTGTGGTCAGACCACAGTTCTCTCTTTTCTTTCCGCAACCTGGCCAGCTTGCTTATGCAGCCAAAACCCCTCGCCTCCACAACAGCAGGCTGTGTGCCTTTGGCCCTGACGGTGGACTTTCTAGATCAGTCAGCAAGCCTCTTTTCTTGGAAGAGAACACCCCTTTTGTTTTGGGGGAATTTAATCTGGTTTTCCCATTTGCAGCTTGACATGACCTGGAGTGGAGATATAACTCTGCTGCCAGCTGTGGCTCTAGACCAATCCCGACTCTCCCATCCCATTGTCACCGGGCCTGGCAAGCCTGGGGAATGAAACCCCAGCTCTCTGGCCATGGGCCGTCATTCCCTACCCTTCTCGTCACCGTGGGGATCCGCTCATCATGATGATATCCTTGGACCCGAAGCCTTGGATTTCCAAGGAGCAGACACGTAAACATCCCCCGATGCTCGATCGGAGAATGTTTGGATAACTCGGCAGGAATGCCCCGCAGTGAGGAAGCGCTTGGTATTTGTGGGCCTGGGCCAGGCGGGAAGTCGGGGAGAAATTCCATGGATTTAAAAAGCAGTGGTCCAGCCCTGGCTTCTGCTGGAGCCTGGAAATGCAAATGACCCAGAGCTGAGGATTAGTGGAGGCTGCCTATCATTTAATGAAATGAGGGAGGAGAAATTTGAAAATTAATTGGGATGTGAAAAAAGCCAAGAAAACGAGTGAAATGATGGAAGGGCGAGTTTAGGGAGTTTCATGTATTAAAGCCCAATCCAAGTTGGGCTGAATCAACTAAAGCGAAGGTTGAGGTCCCTTAGTTATTTTTGCTTTTAATTTTAAGATTGCTTTTGCTGTTTCCTATGGAAGTTGTAACATTCTCCAGAAAGCTTTTGTCTTTTTTCTTTTATAGTAGGCAGGGAGGGGAATAGGAATGGGGCACTCTTCTGAATTAGGCATTATTTTTAATGGCTGTTGGGAAATCCCTTAGCTGCTATGAGCCTCAGTTTGCTCACGTTGAAAATGGGTGTTGTGATGATTCCAAAGATTCCCTCTCAGGTCTAAAGATCAATGATTCCAACCTTCTGAATCCTATTCTGTCCCACGTGGTCATTGTAAAGATCTAACAGCAGAGTGCTTGTGAGGGCCAGTGACTTCATTAGGGTGGGAGCTCCTCAGAAGAGGTAGGAGCATCTTGGGCTCCCTCTGCACACACACATGTACATGACAACATTGCTACTCAAATTTAAGATACTCAATGGATCTTCATCCACTGAAAATCTCATAGCTCATGAGGCCCTGCCAATGAGTTCTCAAGTCAGGCAAAGGTAACAGATCTTTTAAAGTATCATTAAGAACAAAGGGGATAGACATGCCGAGTGGTGAGAGAGAGAGAGAGAGAGAGAGAGAGAGAGAGATAAGGAGACAAAAGATAGATAGAGACAAAGACAAAGTCAGAGAGAGAAAAGAGAGGAAGGAGGGAGAGGAGAGAGAGACAGAGACAAAAAGCGAGACAGAGACACACACAGAGATAGAGACAAAGACAGAGTCAGAGAGAGAAAAGCGAGAGGACAGACAGAGAGGTAGAAACAAAGACAGAAGAGAGAGAGGGAAGAGACAGACAGAGACAGAGACACACACAGAGATAAAGATAAAGACTGAGTCAGAGAAAGAGAGAGAAGAGAGAGGGAGGAGAGAGGGGAGAAAGAGAGGGGGAAAGGAGAGGGAGGGAGAGAGAGATGGAAAGGGGGAGACAGAGACAGAGAGACAAATAGACAGACGTTAATATCATCCTCATGCCCCCTCTATACTGACCCTATTAAAAAAAAGCACCTAAGTCCCCTGAGCAGACTCATTCTCCATGATTGTTTGTACCACTTCCTGCACCTGTATCTCCCCTCAGAGTAGGGAAAGCATGCAGTTGTCCACTACACCAAGTCAGTCTCTGCTGCCTTTTAGTGTTATTTTCACTGGGGACAATCAAGAAGATCTGGGTACAAGTTCCTCCTTTGTCATTTACTGGCTGCGTGACTGAGTAAGTCACTAAACTCTGTGCCCGGGATCATTCCCTAAAACATAACTCCTAAGCCCCGGAAGGGGTAAGATCTGTGGTGAGGGAGAAAATCTGACACGTGGAGCTCTTTGGGACCTTGATGTGTTCCACTGACGCCTCATGTTTGTCCATCAAAATGTACAGCCAAGGAAGACAGTTAAGCAACAGTGACCACGGGGCATGTCTAGGGAAACAGGCCATTTTCTGCCCTGTGGTACCCAACCAGACCCACTGCTCTTGGTCTGAACACATCTGTACCAAGATGGCCATAAAGCATAGATGGTGATGTAAGAGGCTAGTGATGCTGGAGGCTGTGAGCCGAGGAGGGACCTGGAGAAAATCGGCCCCCCCTCGGAAGGATGCTGACCTCACGGTGCCCATGGTGGGAGGGACCTGGTACAGTCCACGCCATTGTCAGCTGTGTGTGTAGATGTGGAAGAGGTTGGTGGTGTGGCAGGACTCGCAGTGGGGTCTCCGGAGGGAGTCAGAGAATGTCCGATCCCCTCAGAACATCAGAGAGAGATTTTATAAGGAATGAAGGTGAGAGGGGGCAACCTTGGTGTCAGGGAGAACCAGGTTCATGGGCTAGCTCTAATATGGTCTAACTCTAACATGGAGCTAGTTCTAACATAGGCTGGCTTTAGCGTGGGCTAACACTAACACAAGCTAGTTCTAATATGGGTTGGCTCTAATATGAACTGGCTCTAGATGGGCTAGCTCTAACATGGACTAGCTCTAGCATGTGCTAGCTCTAACATGGGCTAACTCTAATATGGGCTAGCTCTAACATGGGCTAATTCTAATATGGGCTAGCTCTAAAATGGGCTAGCTCTAGCATGGGCTGGCTCTAGCATGGGCTAGCTCTAATATGGGCTAGCTCTAGCATGGGCTGGCTCTAGCATGCGCTAGCTCTAACATGGGCTAACTCTAATATGGGCTAGCTCTAAAATGGGCTAGCTCTAACATGGGCTAGCTCTAGTATGGGCTAGCTCTAGCATGGGCTGGCTCTAGCATGGGCTAGCCTGTGACCTTGAGAATGTCACTGAACTCTGAAAAACCAAACCCCCTCTGTTGCTTACTGGCTACATGACTCTGGATAAGTCACTTTCCTCTCAGAGGTCACATCTCAAATCTCGGCACACGTGCTCATGATGATGAATGGCAGATGTGAGGCTGATCTGCACAGGTGAGGGGACCCCCCACATAGAGGAAGTCACAGCTTTGGGCCAGAGCAGAGAATGTGAGGAGAAAGGTAGCAAATGAGATGTTCCCCTGGAGAGCTTGTTAATTACATGCATTATATCCCAGAGTAATTATTGTCTAATCAGCATGCGCCGGGTAATAAGTGGCTCCGGTTGGAATTTGTTTCTTTTATTCTGACAGTGAATAAGGAGATGTCGGGCTGACGCTCTTGCCTTTTCATTCTGCCGCATCTGGCTGGCCTGGGACGGACCCTTCATCAGCCAATAGGGTTAGAGCTGACCAGGATCTCAGGGATCTTCCAAACCAGTCTTTGCATCATCCTTAAGCATCCCCCTCCCCCCAAATACGTTTCTGAACCCTTTCTGATTCTCTTCCATAAATCAAAATTCACTCCCTCTTATCCTAACATTTACTCTGATTATTCAACAATCTGACAATACAAAAAGTGAATGGTTCATGATGATTTAATATGAGATACTTTATGCATTAGACATGAAGGCAGAAGACCCAGACTCAGCTCCTCGTTTTGCTCATGTTGTTTTCCCTCTGAATCTCATTCTCCTTTTCTGTGATGTCAGTGTTAGATTAGATGCTGTTATGAGATCTCTTCTACTCCTAAATATATGTTCTTTGTCCAGACTCATCGGAGATGATGTTGGACATTTTAGACATTCTGGCTGTTTTCACATATCATATATGCCTTTTTTCTATGTGTCCTGGACCCCGTTTCAAAGGTTTCTTGTCAGAATAATATTAGATGCATAAAATAAAACATGATTATCAAGGAAACCATTTGTACTGAAATGTAATCATCAAAAAGCTTTAAAAAAATCACAGAGATCCAAGACAATTCCAATATCCTTGGGATGGAAAATGCCATCTGCAACTATGGAGACCGAATATGACTCAAAGTATACTTTCTTCACCTTTTTTTGTTTGTTTGATTTTTCTTTCTTGTGGTTTTCCCCCTATTATTCTGATTTTTCTTTCACACAACTCAGGCTTCCCATTTGCCTGAGTGCTTAGTGATGTTAATATCTGCTAGTTTCAGCATCCTTGGCTCCCTAGTACCCTTGCCACAATTCTCATCTCTTCTGGGGCCTCTTGGGCTGTGAATGAGGTGTCTGGAGTCAACAGCATCATCCATGTAGATGGCAGCTCTGGACCCATGGGGCTCTTACCAACAGAGGGACTGGCTCCCACCCCTGTTCATCAGCCATCAGCTTCCGCAGGGATGCGGTCTTTAGTGTGAAAGTCCTGCCCGTGGATACTGGTGACCAGTATTCCCAGAGATGAGGGGCTCATCCCTCTGCATTGAACAGCTGCCTGCCTCCTCTGAAATTGAATATTCTACTGCTTCGTTCTAGTGTTGGGGGACAGATGTTTCCTCCCTCCCCTTAGGAAGCAGAGTGCTATGAGATAAAGGACGGGAGAAACATTGCTGGAGGAAGAAGGGAGTGGTATTCATAAGGAGAAAGCATGAAAAGAACTCCAAAATGTCCACAACTAAAAATAGAAATGCAGGAACATCTTTGAGCTGGGAAAACAATAAGAGTCACTAAATCATGGAATTTTAGAGACAGAATAGACCTTGAAGATTGTTTAAGCCAAGTCCCTCATCTTACAGCTGGGATAACTGAGGTCCAGAGGTCAAGTGACTTACCCAGTACCCATTTTATAGACTTAGAGATATATTTAGAGATATTTTGTAGATTTAGAGACATATTTATATTTTATAGATGCTTATTTATAGATATTTTATAGCTTTAAGAGATAGATTTTTTAGATTTAGAAATTTTATAGATATTTTATAAATTTAGAGATGTATTTATAGATGTTTTATATAAATTTAGAGATATATAATTTATAGATATTTTATAGATTTAGATTGAGACATTTACAGATATATTATAAATTGAGATATGTGTTTATAGATGTTTCATAGGTTTAGAAATATAATATAGTTATTTTATACATTTAGAAACCAATTTATAGGTGTTTCATAGATTTAAAGATTAATACACATATACGTATATGACATGTGTGTATATTTTATAGCTTTAGTTTGGGGACTGGAGCAGACCCCAGAGTCCATGAAATCTAACCTTCTTATTTCTATAGGTAAGGAAGTTGAAGCCCAGTGGTTAAATGCTTTGCCAAGAACACACTGGTCATCCACAAGCCAGAGCTTGATCTCAGGCCCCCATTCTCAATCTGGCACTCCATGTAGTGTACCTCTCTGTGTCCTTCAAATCTCTACCCAGTCCTCTCTTTGAAACACACTGACACAAGATCATAGTCCAGTCAGAGAAAAGAACTTAATTAACCTGCCCAGGAGTCTTCAAATCACTATTTTCCCCTGGCGAACCCTGGCCCTATCTTCTTTATAAATAGAAGAAAACTGGAGATCATTAGGTCTAGTCCTCTCATTTTATTTTATTTTTTTAATCAATAGTGTTTTATTCTAAGGCAATCCCAATAGACTTTGGAAAGAAAATGCCATCTGCATCCAGAAAAAAAAAAAAAAAACTATGGAGATTGAATGTAAATCAACACAAGTTATGTTCACTTCTTTTTTCTGTTTTTTTTTTTAATCTCTCCCATGATTTTTCCCTTTTGCTCTGATTTTTCTCTCCCAGCATGATTAAGAAACCAATGTGTATTAAAAATAAATAATTTTTTAAAAAAATAGTATTTGGTTTTTCCAAATACATGCAAAGATAGTTTTCAACATTCATCCATGTAAGACTCTGTTCCAAATTTTTTCTCCCTCTTTCCCTTATATCGTCCCCTCCAAGACCTCAAGCAATCTGATGTTTTATCTATCTATCTATCTATCCAATCCTTTTAAATGTATTTTTATATTTGTTGTTTTATGCAAGAAAAATCAGACCAAAAAGGAAAAAATCCATGAGAAAGAAAAAGTGGACAAAAAAAGGTGAAAGCAGTGTGCTTCAATCTACCTTCAGTCTTCATGGTTCTCTCTGTGGATGTGGATGACATCCAAGTCTATTGGAATTGTCGTGAATCATCACATTGCTGAGAAGAGGCAACTCCATCACAGTTGATTATCATATAATCTTGTTGTTATTGTATACAATGTTCTCCTGGTTCTGTTCACTTCACTCAACATTAGTTCCTATAGGTCTCTCCAGGCCTCTCTGAAACCATCCTGCTGATGGTTTCTTATAGAACAATAATATTCCATCACATTATATGCCATAATTTATTCAGCCCTTCCCCAACAGATGTAGCCCTTTCATGTTGAGATGAAGGAAATAAAACTGAGATTTTGCCAAATCAGAGAGATAGCAAATAGCAGAGCCTGGTTTCAGTCTCAGTGCCCAGATTTCTGATTCCAGCATTCTTTTATCTGCTTTGCTCCTCCTGTGGTCTGATGGCCACATAAATTCTTGGAGCCACTTGGTTTTTCTTTTTATGATATGAAGAGAAAAAGTCCTTCCTTACATAGCAAAAATAGGGGGAGGATTAAAGGAGTATAAATCATGATAGTATCTCCCTAAAAGAAAATTGCCTTGTTAATCCCAGGTAGCATTGCTGTGTCTGTGACATATTAACTCGGCTCCTGAAAATTGATTTAATCCAGAATGTTAAACTGTTTGGC
Source organism: Sarcophilus harrisii (assembly GCF_902635505.1). Lineage (NCBI taxonomy): Eukaryota > Metazoa > Chordata > Mammalia > Dasyuromorphia > Dasyuridae > Sarcophilus > Sarcophilus harrisii. The sequence goes on along the minus strand of NC_045429.1, from coordinate 443,353,665 downwards.
TTTGAGACATGGGACACAATTATTTCCAAAGAATTGAAAATGAATTTTACATAGAGGCATGTTATGGCATTAATAATGTCATCTCCTTTAGACCAGCTGTCTTTAATCTTTGTTTGTATATGTCTCCTAGACTCCTTTGACAGCCTGGCAAAGCCTGTGGTGGAACCCTTCTGAGAATCTTGTTTATAAAGACATCAAACAAAATCCATAGGATTCCGAAGGAAGCCAAGTACATTGAATATAGCTATCAAAATATTTTAGAAACAAATTCACAGACTTTAGGTTAAAAATCCCTCCCTTAAATAAAAAGCAAGGAGATTGACTTTGTTGTCAATGACTATGACATTGTTATGGTCATAGTAAATAGAAAGCTGGTCTTGGAGCCAGCTGGGTTCTGGATCACCTGGGGATAATAAATAAAATAATAAACACTATGCTTCAATCCATCGGAAATCTGATCTTAGAGCCAGCTGGGCTCTGGATCACCTGGGATAATAAATAAAATAATAAACACTATGCTTCAATCCATCAGAAATCTGATCTTAGAGCCAGCTGGGTTCTAGACCAACAATAAGGAGCTTCAAAGAAGAATGAATAGTAAACGAGGAAGGAAAAAGCCATGGTTAAACACCTACTGTGTATCAGGAACAGGAGTAAAAATGCCATTAAGGAAAAGTGTGGTAGGAAGAGATGTGCTGGTCATGCTGAGGGGAGGAATGACATACAGACAACCAGAGCGTGCCATCAGTACCCTGGAGATGTTCTCTGAGGAATGGACCCTGCACGTCCAGTTAAGGAGAGAACATGGCCAACAGTGACCTAGGATGCAGATGTGGATGGGTCCAAGCTACATCATTGGAATATCCAATGAGATTATGGTTGAATGCCAAAAGTAGCTGAGAGTCCTCACCAGAGCCATGAGCACCAAGTCAGATGAGTCGTGGTATGATGGAAAAAAGGATGGATTGTTTGGGAAAGAAGCTTGGGTTCAAATTCTTATATATTTCCTTCATGACTTTAAGCAAGTTCCATGATTTTTCTAGACATGTTTCCTCATCTGTAAAATAAGAGAATTAGACTCTATGACTTCTGAGGTCCCTCCTGACAATATAGCATAATGGATAGGAGATTAGAGTGGGAGTCGGGAAATCATTCCAAATAAATGACTTTTCAGAGATTAGAGCGAATGAACGAAGGAAGCATTATTTAATGTTTATTTTCCTAACTAGTTGTGTGACCCTGGGCAAATCTTGACTTTTGCTCCCGAGTTTACACATGTGTAAGATGAGGGGATTCAGTGGTCCCTAAGAGGGGAAGAGAACAAGCATTTATTAAATGCCTACTATGTACTAGACACTATGCTGAATTCTCATAAATGTTATCACATATTTTTTAATCCTGGGAAGTAGGTACTCTTGTTATTCCCATTTCAGAGCAGAGGAAACTGAGGCAGGTGCAGATTAATTGGCTTACACAATACAGCCAGTGTCTTTGGCTGGATTTGAATTCAGGTTTTTTGACTCCAGGCCCAGAGTTCTATTCCCTGTGATACCTAGCTGCTCAGAGATGTATTTATGCATCACCTAGCTACCCCCTTTTATTTTTATATCTATGATCTATGATTTGAAATCCCCCAAGTCTCATGAACCCTAATCTCATCTGGATCAAAAAGAAACCATGATATTTGTGAAAGCAGATACTGAGCCTTGGACCTGCAGATACAGTGAGGGACCACAGGGTTAAATCTATGGCTAGGATACAGGGGTGAGCTCTGGAGGGAAATGCATGACTCTGAATCCTAGCTGTGGAGGGAATCCCTCAGGCCAAAGGGAGTGTCAATAATTAGGTGACTGATCAAGGGGAGAGGGACAACTTCCAAGGATGTCCTAGAAAATGGGTCATCCTGGCAAGGGAGGAACGGGAAGCTGAGTGGATGCCCATCAATCGGAGAATGGCTGAATAAGTTCTGGTATATGACTGTTATGGAACATTATTGTTCTGTAAGAAATGACCAGCAGGATGATTTCAGAAAGACCTGGAGAGACTTGTATGAACTGATGTTGAGCGAGGTGAGCAGAACCAGGAGATGGCAACCATCAGATTATGGGATGATCCTGGCAAGGGAATACTAAGCTGGCTAATGGATGTCGTGAGGCTACAGCCTCAAGTATTACACACGAGCTTGTCTGCGAGTCAGAATTTTGTCGCTGCTCGCTTCTCTGTGTCTGCTTAGAGACAGCCTGCTGCCAGGATTAACGATGAGCTAGGAGATTTCATTAGCTTTAGGAGGGAGGAAGAATGTGTCTTGGTTCCCAGTTTCTGATTCATTAAAAGTTTTCTAAGACTTGTTAAGCTCAGAGAGAATTCAAAAAAGACACTAAATTTAACAGATCTTTTATATGGTATCCTTTTTTTGTAAAAAAAAAAAAATGCTCTTCTGCTACTGTAGCACTTACATGTGGGCGAGAAAATAGAAATGGATGATTAAGCAAGGTTATGAAGGGCAGAGCAGCTGGGATGGAGAGCCAGAAATATCCACAGCACATGATGCCGGAGGGGAGACGTCACAGCGCAGGCATTTTACTCAGAGAGTCCAATATGAGATGTTTCTCTCTTCAGTGCTTGTCCTTCCCCCCCAAGATGGAGGTGCTGAGTCTCCTTAACTGAGGAAGTCAGTAGAAGGGATGGGAAAATGCTCTGGGGGCTCTGGGGCTGTCCTCTCAAGTGCAGCAAAGGTCAGGAATGGTTGATTCCTGATGCCAGAAATACTGATCTTTGTAAGAAAAAAAAAAAAGAGAGAGGAGAAGGAAGGAAGGAAGGAAGGAAGGAAGGAAGGAAGGAAGGAAGGAAAGAAGGAAGGAAGGAAGGAAGGAAGGAAGGAAAGAAGGAAAGAAGGAAGGAAGGGAGGGAGGGAGGGAAAGAGAGAGGGAGGAAGAGAAGAAAGAAAGAAGAAAGGAAGGAAGGAAGGGAAGAAAGAAAGAAGAAAGGAAGGAAGGAAGGGAAGAAAGAAAGAAGGAAGGAAGGAAGGGAAGAAAGAAAGAAGAAAGGAAGGAAGGAAGGAGGGAAGGAGGGAGGGAGGGAAGGAGGGAGGAAGGAAAAAAAGAAGGAAGGAAGGCTCTCTGTCTTTTTCTCTCTGTATCTCTCTGTTTCTCTGTGTGTGTCTATCTCTGTCTCTCTCTATTTCTGTCTCAGTCTCGCTCTCCATCTGTTTCTCTGTTTCTCTTCCCAGTACATATTTACCTGTGAACATCTGGTGAGTGAAATGTTAGAACATAAGCTCCTTGAGGGCAGGTATTGCCTCATTTTTCAGACTAACATCCCCATACTCAGCAGGTCAGGGCCATAGCAGATGTTTAATAAAATCCTGTCGATTGATTATATCAACTTAACAAATACTTAATATGCTTAATCAATATGACAAATTGATTGAACTGAATTCAAGGCATTCTGCTGAGTACTGGGGATAGAATCTGTTGATACAGACTTTAGGGTTTGCAAAACCTTTGGCATAGATTACCACCTCTTATTCTCTCAAGAACTCTCTGAGGTAGAGGCTTATTATTTAGTATCTCTGTTTTACAAATGAATAAACTGAGGCTTCCTTAGAGTTAGATGATTTATCCAGGCCTACATAGCTAATCTCTGAAACAAGAAGGGAATACAATCCTCCTGAATCCAGGTTTACTATTATATCTGTCATAGAATTTGGGATATGGTTCCTACCCTCAAGCAGTTTATAATCCAGCTAAGGAGACAGGATAGGACCCTATACAAGGATAAGCATCAATCCAAGGTAGGCCATAAGATCATAGGATTTAGAGGCTAAAGAGGTGCCCTAATTTTTTGGGTAAAAAATCAAAGGGATTTGCCTAAAGTCATGTGGAGAATAAGTAGACCAAGGTTTAATCTCAGATTCTCTTATTCCAATCTAGCTCTCTGCCCACTGTACCACACTCTCCCAAAAAGGGAGAAAGCCCTGAACATGGAGTTAGGAGATTCATGTCTTTAGGATAACAGGAACTGCCAGGAGGAAGAATGGACCAGAGGATGGGCCAGCATTTGGTGAAGTTGATGTCCTAGAGATGTATGGAATACGCGGTGTGACAGCTTATTTTTGGGGTGGCTGGGGGAGGTTACTTAAGGGAATTGTACAATCTGAAGCTGCTGGCAAAGGGGATCCATGGATGGGTAAAGAAATTGACACTAAAATACTTGTAGGTAATAACAGTGAAATATATTCCTTGTCCTAGAGGTATTGAATTTTATAAGAGAACTCCTGGAAAAGTGATGCTGTAAACCTTACAAATGACAATTAATGATAATAATAATAACAGCATTTACATATTGCTTTAAAAATTACAAATTCCTTTGCCAATATCTCATTTTATCTTTCCAACAATTCTAGTATTATCCCCATTCTACAGATTAAAACTGAGGCAAAGATTGAGTATCTTGTTCACAGTCCATTAAGGATCTAAGGTTAGATTTGAACTCAGCTGTTCTCCATTCCTGGTCCATTCCTGATTCTGTACCCATATCCCATATCTAGTACTGTATCCCCATCATCGCTAATCCCGGGATTTCTCAAGAAAGGGTTAGAAGGGCCCCATTCTCCCGGCATTACCTGCAATTTACTCCTGTATCTCCTTTGACTGCTTGCATACTGTCTCCCTTATTTCAGTTATGAGCTTCTTGAGATCAGAGGCGGTTTTTGTCTTTCTCTGTGTCTACGGAGGTTAGCATGGTGTCTGGCACAGAGCAAATGCTTAATAAACATATGTTAACTGACTGACTGTGTGGCCCTGGGCAATAGAATTAGGAAGAGTGAAAAAAAAACTTCACAATAATTATCTAGCTTTGGGAAGGGAGAAGGAGCTGCTTCGGGAGTTTATGGGGCTCCCTTACGGGGGAGCTTCCAGCACTGCTGAATGACTTACTCATGGGATTACTGAAGAGGGGATCTGGATCCGGTATAGGGCATCATGACCTTAAAGGTCTCTTATTATTCTTTGATTTTTAAAGATGAAGAAGGAAGCTTTTTTTTTTTTGGATGCTGGGAGGATTCCAAGTGTGCTAGAAATCTAGTTCTGTAAGATCTCCCCAGCATTAAAACATGTGCCCCCTCCCTACCTCCCACAGTTTCTGAAGTCACAGAAATTAGGAGATATAAATACTGTTCCTCACTCTCCTCACCCTAACCCCATCATGGAAGCTCCCATGCTGCCTTGCACAAAATGGAGGAAATATCATCCCCAAGACCAACCTTTCTCTGGCTCTGCAAAAAACATCCAGGGACTATAGGACAGTCATCATACATCAACACAGTAACTGGAACAGTCTCCTCCCAGTTAAGAAAAGCAGTCCAGGGACACTTTCAAAGAAGGATTGCCTGCTAGCTACTGATTCAACTTTTATTTTTTGGCTTTCACATGGAGACTCAAAGGGCTGTGTGCTTTCAGAAGCTTTCCAGCTTTTTTCCATTTCCATTTGAAAGCTTAAAAGCTTATAAACATTTTTTAAGGCAACTGACCCATGATTTCATTCCAAATTATTTGACTTTCTCCAACCTAAGCCAGGAAATAGATGCTGGCATTTGGGTTTTTTTTTCCCCTTCAGCCATGGGAGTTGTGAAGGGGAACAACTGGAAACTTGGAACAAATAAATTTATCTACTAAGAGCCAGTCTCTTTTGCTCAGTGTTAACAAAATCAGGTTAGGAAGGATCCCTCCCTACAAGGGTGTTGGCGCAGTAGAAAGAGTCCCAGATTTGGGGTCAGAAGGAGCTGACTTTCTTAACATAAGCTATGTCACCATGGGGGACTTACTTCATATTCCTGTGCCACGGTTTCCTCATTTGTAAAACTAGAGCTAATAACAAATGAAAGGCGGCTAGATGTACTTCCTGAAGTCAGGAAATCTCACCTCCTGAGTTCAAATCTGGCTTCAGATACTAGCTGGGTGAACCTGGATAAGTAACTTTATTTTGTTTGCCTCAGTTTCCTCATCTGTAAAAATGAGCTGGAGAAGGAAATGGCCAACCCAAGAAAACCACAGATGGGAGTTTTCAGACACAACTGAAATGACTGAACAATAGCAATAAATAACAAATATCTGTAGCATTCAAGTTTATATGTTGTTGAGTCCCAAATGAGTTAATATTTGGGAGTCACTTTGCAAACTTTTAAATTTGCTCCCCCCTTCTTGTATTTAGAATTAAATGGTCCCAAGTCAAGTCTCTCTTCTGTTCTTGTTCGTTGAAGTCAGAAGTTTTTAACCTGAGATCCAAGGTCCTGTGTGGATAGATTTCAGGGAGTCCTAGATGAGGGAAATTTTTCATCTTTATTATATATAATATATTTACATACATAATATATAATAAAATATCATTCTATATATATTACATTATATAATACAACATGATATAATAATTATATGTAATAATATATAATATATAATCTCTAAGTCAAATTAAGCATTTCATTTCCTTCACTTACTCAAAAACATGGTTCTGACAAGGGGTCCATAAACTTCACCAGCCTTCCAAGAAGGGGCCCATGACCCACACAAAAAGATTTAAGTTGAATGTTTAGCAAACTCTTATAAAGTAGATAAAATAATGATTTTTATAATTGAATGGAGATGGTAGGGTGTAAGCTCATCTTCCTTAGACTAAGAAAACTTTCTTGAGACAATTCTAGCAGCAGACAGGATAATGGTGAGAGATCATTGGTGAGACATCATAGGATTGGAGCTGGGAGGAACTTCAGTAACATTTAGTCCAATTTGACAGATAAGGAAACTGAGACACATGATGGTTTAGTGATTTAGGACCCTAAGATCTTAGGTACAGATCTGGAAGGGATGCAGATTCATCTCTTATTGTTCAGAGGAGGAAAATGAGTCTGAGGGAGGCAATATGATTAAGCACCTCATGACTTTTATGGGATGGAATTCTTGGATTCCATGATCAGGAATGACCCTAAGTACAAGTACAAAGTAGACCAAGCTTGCCGTCAGTGCTCTGTATCAAAACCCCCATGTTTTAACTGGCTCCATCCCTACTCTTAATTGATGTTTTTGCTCCCCCAGCCCAGATCTTTTTTTTTTTTTTTTTTTTAACTTTTCCCCCATTGAAACTTTAGGTCATGCAGTACCAAGTAGTCTTACTTTATTCTAAACCTATATTTTCACTGGAAGTGGGAATTTCAAATGAGGAAAATCTGTCTATTGATGCAGGTTGGTACCTTCTCTCCATCTTAACCTTAGAGATTTCCCAAGTCAATGTGAGGTCAAATGATTTACCTAATCATTATGTGTCAGAGAGAAGAATTTGAACCCAGACTTTCCTGGCTCAGAAGTCAGCTCTTTCTTTAAAGCTATTTTTATAACTTATTTCTAAGCCCTTATTTAGGGGTGGGTTTTTTTTTTAAAGTTTTTAAAGTCATTTCATAAAAGCGACAACATTTTAACTGGAGGAACACTAGAATTCCCCAGGATGTGCTGGTGAATTATTCATGGTAATTCTGGTTAGGGGAAATAAAATGTCAAACATAATGAAATTGGTGGATAGAAGTTTTAAAGTTCTAAAGAAAGTGTGATTATGAAAAGAACAAATAATATTATGCCTGAAAAATGACTTATGGGGGAGAACTTCATAGAGAGATGCAGTGGGTGGGGTTACTGACATACTCTGCAAAACCCAACGGGCCTTGACTGATCTTAGATGACGAAAGAAGAGCCCAGGGCCTTCCCCCCAAATTCCCACCTCTCTTTGTTCCCTGCTTTTTCTGTCCTTCTGAAAGCATCCCTGGAGCATCAGACCAATGCCCGCTTCTAGAAACCCTTCCTCATTTTCCGAGGTACTCACTATCTCTTGAAACAACTTTCTACAGCCAGGCCCCTATTAATGCGAAGAATGAAATTCAGGCAGCAATCCCATTATTTGAATTAGCAATGCATGTTTCCATTGGGATGGAACTAATGACCATATTTTATATTATTATAATTTTTGAAAAGCATGAATTCAAAGATACGTGACCACTTGACAAGATGCATTATCCACACTAACTTAGCTGTATTATTTTATATATGTTGGCTGCCCCCCAAATGTCTCTCTCCCCAAAATGGGCACACAGAGGTTGTTAATAAAGGCAATGTTTATTTTCTGAAAAAGAAAAGATGTTACAGTTTTGTGCTAATGAAATGTGTATAACAACACACTGTACTTTGCCCGTATTTATATGTTGCGTGCCCCCCGTAAAATCCGTTCATTCAACAAGCATTTGTTAAGTGCTTACTATGTGCCAGGCCTTCTAGCTAGCAAGCTAACAACAACAATAATAACGACAATCACAATAATAATGCTGTTCAGTCGCGGTCGATTCATGACCCCATTTGGGGTTATCTTGGCAAAGATACTGCAATGGTTTCTCATTTCCTTCTCCAGTTCATTTTATAGAGGAGGAGACCGAGACAAAAAAGCAGTTACATGGGTAGTAATGGCAAAGCTGGAAATTACAGTTAGGCGAAGAAGATCATACTTCCATGGCCGGCAGGACTTCAGAGACCATCTAAAACACAAATTCTTAACTTGTCACAGACATCCTTGAGCAATCTGGTGAGGTCTATGGACTCCTTCTTAGAATAATACTTTTAAGTAATTGAAGGAAATGCTAAATTTCAATTAGAGATTAGTGAAAATAAAGATGGATTTTTTTTTCCCATTCAAGTTCACAAATGTCTTGAAATCTTTTCAAGAACCACTTGAGGATCCATTGACCCCAGGTTAAGAGCCCCAGATTTGTCACTTTTTCTTGGGTCCTTTGATCCTAAAATTCAATTTAATCCACTGTACCATATTACTAAGTTCTAGGGATACAAAAAGAGAAGCAGAAGGCTTACATTCTGGAAGTGGGAGTACATAAAGGGCAGAAACAATGAATATACACGTAAGAAAATACTATCTATCTGTGTATATATATATATATATATATGTAATACATACATATATGTATATATATGCAATACATATATGTGTATATATGTGTAATACATATATGTATATATAATACATATATGTGTATATGTAATAAATATATGTGCATGTATGTGATGTATATATGTTTATACATATATGTAATACATATATGTGTGTGTGTGTGTATATATATATATATATATATATATATATATATATACACACACATCAAAATAGAGGAGGAAGATATTCCTGATAACTGAGTGGATTCAGGAAGGGCTAAATGTAGGAAAAATTCCTTAAGCTGAATTTTAAAAGACAGGTATGAAAAAGAGAGCATCTCAAAGGATAAGCCTGTATCCAAGGGCAGGGGGCCCTATGCCCTATTCCTATCTCCAGTGAAGCTCTTCAAGTACAGACACCCTTTGACTTTATATATTTATGTCCTCAGTTCTTAAGAAAGTGTCTTGTGTCCACACTTTGTATACTTAAATTGAATTTTATGGAATCAAATATAATTGAATCTCTTTTATATTTGCTTGGGCTTTACAGTGAGCTGGGACACCCTTTGTATAAAGCATCTCCGTTCCAATGAAGGAAGCCTTTCCTTATTTTTTTAGTCTGAATAACTCCTTCCTCTTCTGGGCAGTAAAAGCCAAAGTGTGACCTCCATTAAGCAGGAGAACTATTGGCCTGTGGCTGGAATGTATTTGCAAGAGATTTGAGCCCCAGATTCTGAATTTGACAGAAAACATCACTTCTTGCTTTTTGGACATTTTGATATATAGCAGAGGTAAGCAAGGCTCAGCTATTAAATAGCTGTTCTGTGCCAGTGGAGAATTCCAGACAAGCTGGCCAACATCTCCCCTAAAAACCCACCCATGTTCTCTGGCAACAACCGAAAATCTTGAAATCAAGCCCGCTTGACTCAATAGAAAATGAATCTCAGCTGCAATCAATTTTGGATGCCTCAGTCTCCCTTTCCTCCCTTCCCTCTTTTCTTTCCTACCTTTTCCTTCTTCTTCTTCCCTTTTCTTCTTTCTCCCATCTTTCTTCTCTCCCTTCTGTTTTCCTTCCTCTCTCCTTCCCTCCCTTCCTTCCTTTCTTCCTTCCTTCTTCCCTCCACCTCCATCCTTTCCTTTCTCCATCTCTCCTTCCCTTCCTCCTTTTTTCTTCTTCTCTCCCTCTCTCTCTCCTTCCTTCCTTCTTTCCCTCCCTCCTTTCCTTTCTCCCTCCTCCCTCCCTCCCTCCCTCCTTCCTCCTTTCTGAAGTCAATGAATTCAACTCCTTTATTTTATGGATGAGGAAAAAATCCCAGGGCTTTGCATAACTTTCCCAGAGTTACTCAATGTCTAAATCAGGTTTCCAACTCAGTGCCTGCCAACTCATATGTCTCCATTATCTATCCAAATTCAGGCCCAAGGCCTGTGGGCTCTTAAATGAGGAAGAAATCAAAACAGGCTCTAGAATTTCACAATTCCTGATTTTTTCCCAACATACAGTTTATAACTTAACCTTGCCTTTTGGAGAGAGAGTGATTACTCTGAGCATCTTTCGAGAAACCCGACTTTGAATCCCAATTCTGACACCACCTGGTGACCTTCAGTGAGCTACTTCACTTTGTCTGCCTCCATCTCTTCAAGCATAAAATAAGGTTAATAATAGCACCTGCCTTCCAGAGTCCTTGAGAGAACCACAGGAGATATTTGTGAAATGCTTAGCACAGCAACTGGGATGAAATCTCTTCCCTCCCTCCTGCTTGGTTTAGAGAGAGGGCCTCTTTGAATGACTAAAAAGTTGTAGTCCCTGAAAGTGATGATGCGTTATTTTGTTCTAATAGTAATGTGGTGAATACAGAAAAGTATGGGAAGACTTATATAAACTGGTAAAACCAGTAAAAACATATGCATATATACTTATATTTACATATATGTAGTTTTATTTGTTCTACTTACATATGTACACATACATCTACACTTACACATTTATATATGTGCATATACGTATATATATATAACACACATTTCTATGTACACTTTTTTTTTACTGGTTCTACTTTCTTCACTTTGAATCAGTTTATATAACTCTTCCCATACTTCTCTGTATTCACTATATTCCTTTTAAAACACAGCAATATACAGTCATTACAGAAATGACAGCGTAAATAGAAACAACCACCACTAAAAGCAATAATAGTAACAATTGATAATGATTCCTGTAAAATTATAATAATAAATCTTAATTCTAAAAAAGAGATATGAGGATGCTCCTCCCCTTATTTCTTCGCAGAGGTAGGAAACTATGGGTATAGAACATTGTAGATATCTGTTTTACTCAGCATATTGGTTCATTTTGCTGAATTCCTTATTTTCCTTTTTTATTACTTATTATAAGTCATTTTCCCCGCTAACCCACCCTGATGGATATATTTTGAAATGTGGCTGATATTTATGAGCTAAAGATATTCATTTTTAGAAGTAGTTATGTTAAAAATAAAAGTAGACACCCCAACATACATACTCTCACTAGTCTTCACATCAGTTGTGGATTTATATATGTAGCTTTTCACAATCCTTAAAATGCATTTATCTTCAGTGGATTGTGAAAATGCCCAATTGTTAATTAATTGTAATGATAATAATAATAACAATAATATATAGCATATATTTGTATATAATTATCATGCATTATTATAATACAAATATTTTTAAAGCACTTTTCTAAATATTATCTCATTTAATCCTCCTAACAATCCTACAATAGAAGTGCCATTATTATCTCCATTTTACGGATGAGAAACTCAGTGGTCAGCTGACTTGCTCAGGATCACAAATTAGCAAATGTCTAAGTCAGGATTCCCACTTAGATCTTTTTATATGCCATCCACTCTGAATCCTAGCTGTTCAATTTGTATATTGCCTCAGGTTTTATGTTGTTCATCCTCCATGATACAAACCAATTATTTTATTCTTATAGTCAACAGATATTTGTTTAGCATCTACTATGTATTAGATTCTGTGATAAGTTAATGAGGATACAAAGCGGAGCTGATAGGATATAATAGGTACAACACTGGGCTTGGAATCAGAAAATAAACCTGCTTCCAAATCCTTCCCTGGACACTTACTAGCTGTGTGCAGTTGATTAGCCTTTTGGGAGTTCGGTTTTCTCATGGGGATAATAATAATAATAATAATTGCAATGATTGTCTCACAAAGTTTGTATGTCAAATGAGATGATGAATATGGATTAAAAGCACTTTACAAAACTTAATAAAATACTATAGAAAAGTGACAGCTGTTATATCATTAGGGCTTACCCTCAAAATGCTTATATTCTAGTAGGGAAATTACAAGATAAGAAATGATAAGTATAACATGAAGTGGAAACTGGGGAGGGAAGCATAAAGAAGAAACTAGAAAGAATGCTCCAGTAAAATTAGTTTTTGGCTGAAGCGATCAAGGAAGTGGCATCTTAGCTTCATGTTGAAGAAAGAGCAAGGATTCTGAAAGAAAGTTAAGGAGAGAGAATATCTCAGACACAACTTCTACAAATGCAGGGAGGTGGGAAATAACAAATTAAGGTCAAGGAATATCTAGTTGTTGAATTGAGCCACAAAATGTATGAAAGGAAAGTTGTGGAATAAGGATGAGAAGGTGAATTGGAGATGTATTATGGAATGCCAGACTAAGAAGTTTGCATTTATCTTCTATTTAATTGTGAGCTACTGAAGCTTCTTGAGTGAAGGAAGGATTTGTTTAGCCCATTGATGTAGATGGTGGCCTGAAAAACTGAATGGAAGGGAGAGAGGCATTACAAGGCTATTACAATTTTTAAAATGAGTGAAAATAAAGGTTCTCTGAATGGAGAAAAGGAAATGGAAGTAAGAAATGGAGTGGTGTTCAAACAGACAGATCTTGATAATGGACTGAAGCCTCTTGAAGCGCACAGTCAGGGACTCTGAGCCAGATGGAGGGCAAAGATGGCTGGGCTCCAGCCTGGCTCCCCCATTTACTCAAGTGTTTGGTCACTTTCCTCATTTACTAAATGGGAATAATATGGGAGAACAGACTAGACAAGTTTTACCTATCTTATTATAATTTGTGCCTCTTATCTTTGGCTCCCCAGCACCAAGATACAGTGCTTTGCATATAGGTTAATAATCAATATGTGTTGATGCATGAATGAAATTTCTGTTGAATGATTGAATGAATAAAAATTATTGAAAGAGGTGGGTGTTGAAGAAAGGAAGGAAGGAAGGAAGGAAGGAAGGAATTGTTGAATAAATGAAATAGTTGTGGATATTAATGAAAGAATTGAAAGAGTAGTTGAATTAATGAATAAAGTGGTGAATGATTGAAATAGTTGTGGAAGGAAGTTATTGAATGAATAAAATGGTTGAATGGATGAATTGGGTGATTGGATGAAAAATTATTGAAGAAAGTGGGTATTGAATGAATGAATGATATAGTTGTTGAGTGAATGAATGAAGTGATTGTTAAATGACTATATAAATGAAAGTTATTGCATGAAGTGGTTATTGAATAAATGAATGAAATAGTTATAGAATGGATGAAGTAGTTGTTGAATGAATGAAATAGTTTGGAAGAAAGTAGTTAATGAATAAATGAACAAAATGGTTGTTAAATGAGTGAATTGTTAGCTGTCTGGACAAATAATTGATATAATTAATTTATAATTAATTAATAAAGAAAGTGGATATTGAATTAATGAATGAAGTGGTTATTGAGTGAATGAAATAGTCATAGAAGAAAGTGGTTATTGAATAAATGAGTAAATAAAATGGTTATTGAATGAATGAATGAATGAATGAGTTTTTTTCAGAAAGCAGATATTGAAAGAGTAAATGAAATTTTGTTGTTGCTGAATCAAGCAAGAAATGAATAAATATGAGTGATTCATAATGACACTTCCAGTAGCTGCCCAACTTTGCTTGTTTTTATTTCTTCCTCTGCTTATTCTGCATCAGAACATTTCTACCATGTCCCATAAATTCTGTGTAAACAACAACAATAATAAAAGTAATTATTTTTAATTCATGTTGTTCTTTTTTGTAAATGGGAGCTCTCAGAATGGGATGTGCCCTTTAGCCCAGTTATCATATTCAGCTGATTTGGAAATGAATTGTTTCCATTAATACTTGTTCTTCCACCAGGGATGGAATTGCAGATTTAATTAAGTATTAGTGATGCAAAAGGAGACATCAGCAGAAAATGAAGCCTTATTTAAGACTAGGAGGAAACATGAGGTGATCACCCTTCGGCACCCCAACTTACCTCTACAGCTTTCTTATACATTAAATTACTTCTCTCCTCACACTTGGCACATCATCAAAACTGGATTTTTCTCTATTCACATCCCACCATATTCTCTCCATGTTGGACCAGCCAACCTAGAATCTACTTCTCGCTTCTGCCTTATAAAATTTCTTACTTTCTTCAAGATGCCTGTTCTTTCTACACTAGATGTGTCAAACTCATAGCCGGCAATGAGTGTTGCCAACCAGATTATGATGTAATTGGGAAATATTTAGCAAACACACACACACACACACGTATAAATACAACAAATAGTAAAGTTAATTTGTGGTATTCCAAGTCAATCTGCTTCCCCTATATGCAGGTGAATCCCTTTCTTGTTTGAGTTGCATGTTATTAATCTGGGCGGTTTATGTAAATAGAGCACTGGGACTAAAGTTGGGAAGATCTGAATTCAAATCCAGCCTCAGGCACTCACTAGGTGTGTGACCCTGGACAAATCACTTCACCCTGTCAAATAATCTAGAGAAGGAAATAATAAATCATTCCAGTGTCTGCCAAGAAAAGCCCACGTGGCATCACCAAGAGTCAGACACTACTCAATAACAACCACCACTTGCCCACCCTGCATCTTGTCATCCATTTCCCTTGACCACTGAGCTGCTAGTGCCCTTTCTCCCTTGTGACCAGTGCCTTATTTTGGATTTATTTGTTATGTATTTAATCGGTTTGTGTGTATTGTTGTCTCCCATGATAGAATGTTAGCTACTTGAGGGCAAGGAGATTTCATTTTTGGCTCTGGGAGCCCCTACACCTGGTACGTAATAGGTACTTGATCCCTGCTGGGATAGCCTGAGGTAAACAGCTAGGCGGTCCTATCCGTAGGGACCTCTGGATGTGGGGGAGGCTGCTCCCACTTTGCATTTTGGCTTTCCTATGAGAGAATCTGGAGGCTGGCAGAGGAACAGGTTAGTCCTTGGGGCCAGACGGTGCCATCTTGCCCAAAGTGTTTGTACTTATGAGTGGAATGGAGAGATGGGAGTTGGTGAAAGAGTACAGAAGGATGTTGCCTTGGTGATGAAAGATGAACCCAGGGTTGCTTGTCTAAGCCAGTTTGCTTTATCCAAATATGGGGAAATTGCATTATAATTTTAGGCTTCCTGGAAACTTAGTTGGGGACACTCTATAGTCAACACTGTGACCCATATGGCTTCAGACTCTGTGGAGTCTGCTCACATCTCGACAGGGAGGTCATGAGCTTGAGCTGCAGATAATGTGTATGTGCTCGTGTATGGCCAGTAGCTGCTTGACTTTGCCTGACTGCTCATTTGTTACAAAGGAAGACTTCTTCAGGGCAGGGAGCAACAGATGCAGAAAAGCCAGGGCATCCATTAAAAAATAAAATATACAGAAAGGAACCAAAAGGAGACACGATTTTGTTACCATCTTGTTAAATTTAACATTCCCTTAAAATATACACAATCGCAATTCAGTATTGTATGGTTTTTTTTTTTTTTTTTTTTTTGTATTTTGGAATACTTATATTTGTTGGTGATTATTAAACTCACCATTAAAATGGCAAATTTAATAATTAAAAAAATAAAACCTCAGCCCAAGACATCTTGGACCATGGGCCACTTGAGGCAAAAATATGGTGTCCATTGCACAAATCTTTTGAACTATTCTTAGACCCCACAGTGTCCAATTTTCCTTTTCCTTTCTGCTTGTAGTTTGAGCCAAAGGATTGGATATAAAATGATAGATTTCTATAGCACAGAAGATTTAAAGTGGGGATAGGGTTAGGGTCTCGCCTCAAAATGTTGCTAGCTGAGTGATGGTTAGAAGACCTGTGTTCCTCTGGGTTTTCCTGACTCCCTTTGGCAAAGAGAGTCACGGAGGACTGTGTGATACAAGATCAGTGCAACTCCCAAATTGCTCTGAACTACAAAGTAGACTTCCTGGGCCACGATCCAAAGGCAGCACAATTTCCGATGGCCAAATGCGGGTGATGCTCATTGTCTGGAAGACTGAGCCAGCCCGGCGGATGCAAGTGCAGCTGTCTCCAGCATCCCCCGCTGATGAGGCAGTCTGCCCCCAACCCCTTCCCGAGCCAAGGACTCCTCCCCGCTCTCTCTCAGATCCCCTCATATGTGCATGTGGGCCAGCCCCTCTGTGCCGGGCTGACCTTTTACCGGTCCAGAATAAAGGCTTCTCTTTTCAGCATCTCACCACCTCTGTCCTTAGTACCCACCAGGTGCAAAGGCTTCAGAGGAGGTCAGGTTTGGATGCTGGGATGGAGGCACTGCAGCAGCATCTCCTCCCACAGTGCGGAACCATGGGAACCCACGGGAACATGGAGAAAGTTCAGGTTCCCTGTACCCAGATGGTGGAACTTGGCCACCCTTGAGTTTTTTCATTGTTATTGTTCAAATCTCAAACCAAATGAGAAATGGGTGCTCTGGGGAGGCAGGCTGGGAGTGGAGGCTTTCTCTGCCTACCTCTGGAGCTCAGAAAACGGCCTTGACTCTCCCAGTTATTACGGGCTTGCCTCCCATGGCCCAAGGCTCTGACTCTGGGATTGGGGGAAGACCCCTCCTCCCTAGTTTCTTGATTAACTCATAGGATTAGACAGCAACTCCTGATCTTCACTCTCTCTGATGGCTCATACCTGTCCATATGAATCAATCAATGCAGGTTTATTAAGCATCCACTCTGAGCCAGACACCTTGTGAAGAGCTAGAAATATAAACTAGAGAAAAATGTGGTCCCTGCTCCAGAGAGCTGATGCTCTAAGGGGTCACCATTCAAACCATGCTGTTCACACAAGCTCTATCCAAGTAAAAGAAAGGAAAATCAGAAAGAGGTTGCCACCAGTGGGGTGGACCAGCACCATTAGAATGTAAGCTCCTTGAAATGTGTTTCTTTTTTTGTCTTTGTATGTGCAGTAAGTGGTATGGTGCCTGGTGTAGAACAGTGGTTAGGGCTCGAGCTTTGCAGTCAGGAGAACCTGAATTCCAGTCTAGCCTCAGACACTTACTAGCTGTGTGACCCTGGACATGGCACTTAAACCCCCAGTTTCCTGAGCTATAAAACGAGCTGGCAAAGGAAATAGCAAATTACGCCAGTATCTTTGCCAAGAAATGAGGTAACCAAGAATCAGATGCAACTAAAGGCTGATTAATTGATTAATGTCAGTTCTATCTCTCCTGGGTCCCTACTCAAGACCAAAGCTGGCACATAGTAGGTGCTTCATAAATTTTTAAGACTGATAACTCTCTACTCCATCCCATATGAAAAATAATTTGCTATTCCATGACTGCCTACCATCCACTCCAAATCAAAATTTTTAGAGTATATATTAGGGCTGCAGTGACAATATTTGACTCAACAATAAAAAAGAGGAAAATAACTTACCTCCTGGACCAATTGAATTCTAAATGCCCCTATAAGCTCTGGAATCTGTGATTCAGCAATAGAATTGTCTTATTCTGAGAGATCTGGGTAACTTTATAGTCACAGGAGTTAGAAGCATTTCTCCTGGGTTTACCAGACTTTTACCCTTTCAAAGTCAGCACATTGTTTTCACTGAGTTGCCCCTTTCCCTTAAGGGGTTTTTAAACATCCCTTGTCTGTGGCTCTATTTGTTCCATTCACAGTGAATGTAGCCTTCCCTTTTCTGCCTTGAGCTCTCATCATGCTCCACTTTCCTTTTGCCTTGATTGAGGAATCAATGAGCTATTCCTTCCCCCAGAATCAGCTTTTATTACATTTCTAATAGAATGTGAGCTCTATTATATATCTAATGAATTTTAGAGTTAGAAATGACTGCAGAGATTTTCTAGTGAGAGGATCCCAAAATATAAGAGAAGGAACCTCAGGGGTTCCATAAGTGGGGAGCCAGCTTCCATGCGATATAAAACTCCATTGAAGATGCTCTTACTACTTCATTGTACAGAAGATGAGAAGGGACTGAGGGAGAACATCTTGTCTAAATTTGCAGAGCAAGACTAGGATTCAAATTCTCCTGAATCTCCTACCTCTCACTCCTGGCTGCGGAGGCAGTGATTGGACATTGCTTGGATAAAAAAGAGCCCAGGGCAAAATGGCGGGCCTATAGGCCAGGGTTGTTTTAAGGAGACTTGGCTTGATCAAAACTGAAAAAGATGCAGAAATAATTTGATCTCACCTTCTAATTTTACAGAGGAAGAAACTGAGGGTCAGAGAGGTAGAGATATGGTGGATGGGGTTCTCTGTGATGACGGGGAAGTGACTTAAACTCTCTGGGCTTTAGCAGTCCTACCTGATGGACAGTAAAAAACCATTGACCTCTGAGTTCATGACCCATGACATGGGCCACCTTTCCCTTTGGGAACATACATCTTTTCCCGAAAACAAGCTCACCGTCCCTTGTTTGCTCTCCTACAGGACTCCAGCAATGATCGGGTGTTCATTCGTGGTCAACCGCAAGTTCTTCGGGGAAATAGGCCTCCTGGACCCAGGGATGGATGTGTACGGAGGAGAGAATATAGAGCTTGGAATCAAGGTCTGTGAAGTGATTTCTTTCCTGGTATCTTAATTTTAGCTTTAATTTCCTTTTTTCCAATTTAATTCTGGTACCGTCACTGCTCTGATAAATGGGGACATTCATATAATGCTCTTACTTCCAACGTTCTCACTCATCTTTGCGCTGTTTTCATAATGTAGTTGTTTTATGGATGGATGGGGCCGAGGGGGAATAAATGATTTGGCCTGAGCGTAGCAGTGGCTAAGCTGGATCTGAGAGAGCTGTCAGTAAGGGCCGCGGGATTCAGAGGATCTGAGTTCAGATCTCTGTTCTGTTCAAAGCACCCTTAGGTGACCTTTACTATCTCTCAGTTTCAATTCTTCATCTGTCAAATGAGAGGAGTAGGGGCTGCTTATGGCTCTACATCCCTGATTGTAGAATTCAGAACTCACGATTTATGATTAGGACATTTCCCCGTTAAATTAGACTGAATAGCACTATAGATCCCCTATGTTTTCTTATTTGAAGGATAATTGAATATGTAAGTGATGACCCACATAGTTCTGTCCGTGACATTTTATGTATTATCTAATTATATAGAAAAATGGCTTGTCATAAAGGAAGGCCCAAGTTCAAGTCCCTAGCTATATAACATGAGACACTTATGTACTAAGTCAGAGACTCCCCAAGATCTGTGTACTAAGCTATAGCATCATAAATCTAGAACTAGAGTAGACCTTAGGGATATCTAGAATAGGATTATTAACCTTGTATATGTCAGTGTACTCTTTGTTAAGGTTGATGAAATCTATGGACCCTTTCTCAGAATAATGATTTGAAAAGATTTGCAAAACAAAATACAAGAGATTAATTATATTAAATTAATTATATTCATATTAAGATGTATTTTTCCCACTCATATTCATCGTCCCCTTGAAATCTATCTACAGAGTCTTTGAGGATTTCTAGACCTAAGGGTGAGTCCTCCTGATCTAACCTAACCCCCTCATTTTGCAGAGGAAGGTTCTGAGGCTCAAAAATGAGAAGTGACTTAGATAATAAGTCAGAGCTGAGATTTGAACTTGTGACACCATTGTATTACAATACTTTTCTGGGTCTTTATTCAAAGACAAATCTTGATTGTTCTGATGAAAAGCAACTCCATACTAAAACATCTCTGCAGTGTTAAAAATCATAAATGTTTCGTGGATCATTGATTAGATCACAGATCCTGAGAATTATAAAATATTGGAGTTGGAAGTTATTTTAGAGATTATCTAGATCAGGGATTTTTGGTCTAGGTTTGATAAAAAAAATCCTCAATAGTATTTTATTTTTTCCAAATATATGTAAAGATACTTTTCAAGATTCTTTTTGTAAGATTTGTGTTCCAAATTTTTGTTTCTCTCTGCCCTCTCTCTAAGACAGCAAACAATATGATATAAGTTAAATATGTGCAGTTCTTTTAAACATATTTCCATTTTTGTCATGTTGTACAAGAAAAAGCAGCTGAAAAGGGAAAATTTTGGTAAATAATTTCAGATGATTATTTCAGTGCTATTGATTGTCTTTGTAATCTTCTGTATTTTATTTAGAAACATTATTCTAAGAAGGGATCTCAGATTGCCAAAGGAATTAGAACTCAAAAAAGTTTAGGAAAACTTGGAATAGACCAACCTCCTCCTGTTCTAGTTGAGACAGTATGAAATGATATTGCTGGCTGTGGAGGAAGGGACCCTCCTGATGCCCAAGTACCCTTCTCTCCCCTGGTTGGAGGGAGCTCAATTCACAACTTTGTCCCAGGGGACCACCATACCCTGGAACCCTATTTAATCATAAATAAGGTAAGCTAATGAGATTCCCACACACCCCCTCACACATACCCTGCCATAAAGTATCCACAGTTGAGGCTGGCCCTGGGCAAAACTGTGATGTAAGTAAAGTCATTTCTCTAGTGATTTCCTTTACATCTCTTTTTCTGTGAAATTCTTCAGTAATGTGATGCAGCTCCCTCCCACCCACCTTTCCAAAAGCCAAAAGTAGGATGTGCTTCCAGGTCTTTAAATCCAATTCTCTCTTTCTCTCTGCTCCCTCGCTGCCGAGGCAACCCAAGAAATACCGATGTGTCATGGACTGGTAGTGCTCTATCTATTGTTTCCTGGAGAATCCCTGGGGGTCCTCATCACCTGTTAGGACAGACTCAGGGTCCAGACCTTGTGACAGACCCTTCTTGCGTTTGGCAAGAGAGACAGCATCTGCTAACTGACTGCCTTTGGCAAGTTGGCCTGAGACTTCCAAGTTCCAAGAGAGTAATTTGATTTTGACCTCTCCCTAACCCTGCTGCATACATTCCCTCTTCTCCAGCTTGACTTCATTTCTTTTTTCCCCTTTTTACTCTGTTTTAAAAATTACTTGCAATAAATAAACAAATGAATTGACAAAACCAACGATTGAATGAATGAGTCCCCTAAATCCCAAGAATACAAAACTGCTTTTACTTACCCCAACAGGCTAAGTTTTGTTTATCCAGCTGTTTTTTTAAGGAGGCAATTTTGCTTTCTGTGCTAAAGAAAACAATTGCTGTACCACTTCTTTTCCTCGATTGAATGTTGCTGGCATCCCTCCAAAGATGCTCAGGACCTGCTTGGGGTACTTCTTACTTTGGGATGTGTGGGAAGTTATGGAGCTGTGAGAACGAGTTTTCATGGATCTCAACAGTTTCTATTTGTGCCTGCCTGGCCATGCATTATTCATCATTCCAGGACAAATCTCTGGCTGTTAAAAATATTTCATGCTCTGTAGAGCAATGAATAACTGGAGATTTGATCCATAAAAGAGCCATTTGGGGGGGAGAGAGAAGTTCTAATGGATTGGATCACTTGTTGAATTGATTATTTGCAAATTATACCCCTTGGAGTCTTAAGGAAGGAGACTAAACCTGCAAGGGCAGGGTGATGGGAGGTTGGCAAAATTGGGCATTGGTACTGTCTTCTATCTTTTTTGGGTCCTTTAGGTCTTTGATATGTCCAAACCCCCTCTAGATGTCCAGTGGCCTGATGCGGTCCCCTGTCTTCTTGGGAGTCCTCACTAGGACTTTTTTGATCCCCTACACACACACAACCACACATACACACACACACACACGTATTCTGCCAATCTGCCTCAATTTACAAGCATATATTTATTTGTTTATATGTTTAAATACTGGAAGTTTCTTGAGGACATTCTGTGCTTTGTCTTTGTGCTTTCAATCCCGGACTGTGCATGTTTACCTGCTTTTACAAATAGAGTGTAGTTTGGGACTTGATATGAGGGGAACCTCTTACTAGCTTATATTTTCTAGCTGTGTGACTCTAGGTAGATGATTACATTTCTTCTCAGCTTTAGTTCCCTTACCTTTAAAATGAAGTTATTGATAACCCTTATCTCCTAGTGTTTCTGTAAGGATGAAACGAGAAGTCATGTCAAATAGCGCTTTAGAATCTTAAAACCCTGTCTTATTATCATTCTTGATGTTCTACTCTATCTCATTCCCAAACCCCCCAAACAATATAGAATCTTTGAGGAAGGGGCTTGTGTGCATTGTCTTTGTGTCTATAATCTAGGTACCATGTCCTATAAATGTGTGTATTTGTGTGAAAGAGTAAAGAAGGTTCTTAGGAGAAGATTTTATATTAACTGTTTACCATGTTATTTGGGAGTAGGAAAGGAGAGCCCTCTGAGAACCCAAAAGTTGGGAAATGCTCTTAAAGTGTTACATAATGCTGGATTTCTCTTTCTCCTTTTTCCTTTTTCTCTTCCTCTTTTAGGTCTGTGCAATTTCATTTATAATTTCTTGAAATATAGCTCTGAAAACAGGCTTTTTAGAAGTCCATTGTGTTTTAAATGGACAAATCATTCTGGCTTGCAATGAATGGGCAATAATAGACACAACCCAATCCTCTATGGCTCATTGTTTAAGAAATGATGGCTCATAGTGCATAAATAGTAATTGTTTTTCTGTTCTGGCTAAAAACTCTTAGGATCTCCCCTCCCAGATAAATAAATATCTTTGGGATGGTAAATTGGGCCATCTTTTGTCAAAATTCTTACCTTGACCATAGTCTTTGGATGGACATGGCCTCAGATGAACTGAAAACTGGGAAATAACTTAACTTAGAAAAACCACTGTCTGGCACTGCTTCTTAGGCAATCACTAGTCCTCTTGATCTTTATCCTCCCACTGGACTCCAATAATTCTGAAGGAGAGAATCAGGCTGATGACTTTGGGAAACTGTACTTCACTGAAAATCCAATTCACATGAAAGTCAAGACATCTTCAAGAAGGAAGGACCGATAACAGCACTCAGATCTACTGGGGAAATATGCTTAAATTTAATCTATGTTATTGATATTTTCTCCATCACTTTTTAAAAATCTAGATGAAATAAATCAGCTTTGATTTGTAGCACTTGCAGTTTCTGGAGCATAAATGTTCATGCTAAAAATGTAATAATCATTTAGGGTTGACTCTAGTACACCCAAGCCTGATGTTGTTCACTGTTTTTCAGGCATATCCGACTCTTTGTGACCCATTTGGGGTTTCTTGGCAGATACTGGAGTGATTGGCCATTTCCTTCTCCAGTTAATTTTACAGATGAAGAAACTGAGGCAAACAGGATTAAGTGATTTGCCCAGAGTGACGTAACTAATGTGAGGCTATATTTAAATTCAGGTCTTGTTTGTTTCCAGGTTTAACACTCTATTGCACCACCTGCACCACCATGTTTGATACTCTGAATGTGTCTCTCCTTTTCCCTCCATTAAATTTGTTCCTCTGATGTCTTCTCCCATAAGGGGTTAATCTCTCAAATTTGTCCTCAAAAAAGTGTTAATAGCTTATAATGTCTTATGTGCAGTGATAGAAACAAAAACATTAGGTCTGGAGTTATAACTCACTAAATCATCTATTTCTAATGTCTTCTTTAAGTTTCATTTCTTTATTCTGCACAATGAGAGAGAGATTATTGGAGGATGTCTAAGATTCTTTCTAGCTCTACAATCCTATAAAAGGCTAGACTATCTTTCCCAATGGTGGAATCATATTATTTTTAGCATTAAAGGACATTTTTATTTTATTTTGAATGAGTCTCCCTTTTCTGTTATTACTACTTAGGTTTTATTTTTTGCTAAATGGAAATTATGTTGATTTTAATGGTTTATTTTGTGACCATTGACTTTAGTGAAGTTACTAATTGCCTCCATTTGTTTCTTTGCTGATTCTCTGGGGTTTTCTGTGAAAACCATTTTGTCATAGACAAATAGGGATGTTTTATCTCTTTTATGTTTATGCCTTTAATTTCTTTCTCTTGTCTAATGAGTATTGCAACCATTTCTAGAACTATGTCAAATAACAGCAGGGAAAGGACATTTGCATTTTAACAAGTCACTCCTGGGAATATAGCACTTTTGCTAGAGAAATAATACTGTGGTATGGTTACTGACAGGGACAGACTAATGGCCAAGATTCTTTTGGGAGTAGAGGGTACCTAGACTGCCCTGAAACAATACTTTTTATAGGTAGCATCACGTGTTATGTGAAGTGGAGGGGCATAGACCATGTAGGTGGTATTCTATTTAGCACATGTGAAAGATGCTCCTGTTGTAGAAAAATGATGATCTTTTTATAATGAAGAGTTGAATAATTTTTTTCCCTTTTACTACTTTTTCTCCTGAGTCAGAACAATTTGTACTGTGGTTTCTTCTCCCTATTTTTGGTGTTCTTATAGCATTTAATTTAGGACTGTTAGGCTTGTGAGTTATTATAGTTTCCACTAAAATTCCCATTCAGAATCAGTTCTCAGAAAAGATTTTTTGTTTTATTTTTAAGGGGAAGGGGACAGATAATATTTTAACTGTATTTAACTAATACACATTATGAGCACATATAGGTCTTTTAAAATCTTATCACTTAAGGGTATTATGTGTTACTTAATGACACAAAATCGGAAGCTCTCCCTACCAATCTCAAGTTATCAAGTATACCTCTTTCTTATGGTTTCTTCCATGTCAAGTCACACTAGTAGAGAGAGACATCTTTCTGGCTTTGACAGCTGTCCATTCATCAGCACTTTGTGGGCATGGCGGTATCATCATGAGCCTTTCTGTCTTTTCATCCCTCTTACAACATCTTGTGCACATAAGTAGAATGAATTGCTTTGTCAAATGCTGTGCTGAAACCAAGACCCACTGTATTTATGGAATTTCACTCATCTACTAGTCTATCTTATTAAATGATGGAAAGAAGTGATTTTGGACATCCTGACTAATCATGATAATCTCTTTTTTAAATGCTCTCAAGCCATCTCTTCTAGAGTTTTGCTGGGGACTGACATCAGTTCAATTCCATTAAGTTAAAAAAAAAAAAAAGCCTTTTATTAAGTACCTGCAAGGTCTCAGGCATTCTGCTAAGTGGTAGAGAAATAAAGGCCTTTAAAGTGCTAAAGGCTACCATTCTGCTAGCAAGAAAGAGCTCTTAATCTGGGGTCTAGGAAATTATTTTTTAATATCTCAGTAATTATCTCAATATAATTAGCTTCTTTTGTAATCCTATATAATCTGTATTAAGTATTTAAAAACATGATTCTGAGCAGACTTCCATAATATTCACCAGAAAGTCAAAGGGACCTAAGACACACACAAAAAAGTAAAAAAAAAAAATCTCATGAGAAGGATCTGACAGGCATGCATGTTCATGTGTCTATACATGTATGTATGCACAAGAATATATACATGTATATGTTACATGTTTGTATTATGTGTATATTAGTATATATCAAAAATCTATATCTATATACACACATAGAGATAGATAGATAGATAGATGATAGAAAAAAAGGAAGGAAGGAAGGAAGGAAGGGAGAGATGAAGGGAGGGAGGGAGGGAGGAAGAAAGGAAGGAAGGAGAGAGTGAGGGAGGTAGGGAGAGAAGGAGGGAGGTAAGAAAGGAGGGAGAGAGGAAGGGAGGAAGGGAGGGAGAGAGGGTAGAAGAAAAGAAGGAAGAAAGGGAGTGAGGGAGGAAGGGAGGAAGGAAGGAAGGAAGGAAGGAAGGAAGGAAGGAAGGAAGATAGAAAATAGAGAGGGATAGATGGAGACAGAGCCAGATGGATAGCTGTATGGATGGATAAGTAGATGAGACAGATAGATAGAAATAGGGATAGGAAGATAGAGAGGAATAGATAGATGAGATAAAGGAAGCTGGATAATTGTATGAATGGATAGATGGAAATAGAGATAGATAATAGAGACACATGGAAAGAGAGAAGAAAAAAGGAAGGAAGGAAAGAAGAAGAAATAGCTAGATGGAGATGGCAATAGATAAGAGACAGATGAAAAAAGAGAGAAGAAAAGGGAATGTATGAGGGGAGGAAAGAAGAAAGAAATAGCTAGCTAGCTAGAAATAGATGGATAATAGGATGTATGAATAGATAGATGGAAAGAGAGAGAAGGAAGGAAGGAAGGAAGGAAGGAAGGAAGAAAGGAAGGAAGAAAAAAGAAATGGCTAAAGATATAAATAGATGGATAATGAGATCTATGGATAGATAGAGACAGATGGAAAGAGAGACAGAGGAAAAGGAAGAAAGGAAAGAAGGAAGGAAGGAAAAAATAACTAGATAGAGATAGATGGATAGTTGGATGAATAGATGAGACAGGTGGAAATAGAGATAGAAAGACACAGAGATAATAAATATAAATATATTTAGATAAAAGCAAAAAATATACAAAGTAATGCAAAAATATTATCGAGGAAGTCGAAAATCTGGAATGTCATGTAAATGGGAGAATATCAGCATCTTGAATTTGGTGGTTTTTTCATCTGCATCCTCCAGTATCTTACAACATCTGCTAGGTCATTAATAAGTGCTTGTAGATTAATTGATTATTTAAGCTGAAGTCGGCTTAAAACAGGTTTTCATTATCCATAATTTTTCTTCTGCATGTAGTGTACTGAACTCACAAATTTGGGGTACTGTGGGAAAATTTCCCTGAGATCACCATTCATACCTCAGGTCTAAAAAGCTTTAAATTTGGAGTCTGGGGAATCAAGTTTACCTCCATTCTGTATCTTCCTGGGTGATCTTACGAGACTTAGTTGATTTCTCTGGGCCTTGGCTTTTTTCTATGTGAAATTAAGGCCTCAAAGGCCTCTTTCCATTATAAATCTATAACCTTTCAAAATATTTTCAATGACTTTTTAAATGAATGGCTGCAAAATAGGCCTATGGAGATCAGGTGATTCTGGAAGCTTAGCCATTCACTCAGCCTCTCCTAAGTATCTCTTAAGTATTAAGTCATAAAGATAGATATGGATGGAAGTAGAAATAGTAAAAAGAAAAAAAGGGATGGACGGGTGAATAAATAAATGGTGAGAGAGAAATGGATAGGTCAATAAATAAATGATGAGAGAGAAAAATAAATGGAGAGAGACAGATATAGAGAGAACCAGAGATAGAGACACAGACACAGAGAGAGACACACACAGAGCCATGGATAGATGGAAAGAGCTAGATAGGGATGGATGAATGAGCAGGAGAGAGACAGAGACAGAGAGAGCCACATAGGGAGATGGAAAAAGACAGAGACAGACACAAACACAGAGATATATAGAGAGAGGTATAGATGGAGAGAGTTAGATAGAGATGGATGGATGAATGGTGAGAGACAGACAGACAGAGATACAAAGTGAGAGAGACACACAGATATGGATAGATGGAGAAAGCTAGAAAGAGAGGGACCAATGAATGGTGAGAGACAGAGACAGATGAATACATAATTTAAAAAAAATATTACTTGTGCTTTCCCACTTATAGCCTCAGAATCATCGGGGGCCACTCAAAGATTGGTGGCTTGCCCAATAATCAAGATATGTCAGAAGAGGAAGCTGGAACCAAGTCTTCTTGACTTTCATCTCTCCATCTCCCACATACCACTGACTCTCCAATCTATTTTTTAAAATAAGTCCATTGCTCTGAAGGGAGTTAGAGAATCTGTGATTCTAGAGTGAGGAGGGAGAGGATTCCAGGTGTGGGGCTTGGCTTTTGCAGTGGGAACAAGTCAGGGGACCGAAGGTCATATACAAGCAAGGGCGAGCAGCCAGCTGGGCTGGAACATAGAGTACATGGAGGGATGTAATGTGAAACCTATTTAGAAAAATAGATTGGAGCCAGATTGTGAAGGGCTTTAAATATGAAGCAGAAAAAGTCGGCCAGCCCAGTGTCTTAGGGGAAAAAAGCATAAACCTTAGTTTATGGCTCCTGTCTAGGTCTGTCCTAAATAGGGGAGTAAAAATGGTATTCAGTATAGAATATGTATTGGGGATGAAACAAGTAATTTATTTCTGCACACAAAAAGGAGTGCAAAAATAAAAATCAGTCCACATTAAGAGAATTAGCTGCCTAGAATCCAGTCCTAACTTACAGCCAAGTTACAGGTGCCCGAAGCTAATTTAAGCCTCATCCCAATATAAAGCAGTTTTGCAGAACTTCTAGTTAGGCAATTTATATGGCATTTTGGGTTCAGTATCCAAAAAATGGCTAAGCTTGGGCCATTCTTTTTCATTGTGGCCATCTTCCCTGATGCAGTTGAATGTTCTTCTCATTGGTTCCAGGGCCTTTGGGCATTTGAATTTAAAATTGTCGCTCAGTCCTAGACATGGCAATCAGTTAGTAAGCATTTACTAAGCGCCTACTGTATGCCATGTCCACCATGTTGAATACTTGTTCACCTGAGATCAAGAAAGACCAAACATAAAAGTAGCAGAGGCGGCCATGTGCTTGGGGCACTGCGGAGGTGGGATAGGAGATACCTGACTGGTGAATACAATTTGAAGTGTTTTTTACCCTTTATAGTGAGGAAGAAAGACACACAGGGTCATCAGCTCTTCTTTCTCAATAGCCAATTAGAAGACTCCCTCATTTCAGAAGGTTCTACATCTCAAGGTTGCACAAGGTCATTGGGACCTAACAATGACAGCTGGATCTTCTCCCCTGGACACCACTATCACCAAAAAACTCTCAACAAACTTTCTTTCGACTATTAGAGTTAAGAGACTTGCCCAGGGTCACATAGCTAGGAAATGTTAAGTGTCTGAGATCAGATTTGAACTCAGATCCTCCTGACTTCAGGGCTGGTGCTCTATCCACTGCACCACCTAGCTTCCCTATCAACAAACTTTCAAGATATAAAGAGGGCCAGTGATTCTTAATTAAATGGGAAGTGGGCTTGGAAAAGGAGGGCAAGAATTTGAATCTCTGCTTTTCCACTTACTGTCCTCAGTGTACACTGGATAAGACCCTTCTCCACTCCATTAAACTCTCTAATTCTCTCTGGGGAAGCCCCAGAGAGCTGTGAAAAATTCTCCCCCAGAGTTCCTTTTGCCCAGAGGTGGGTGGATGGATGGGTGGGTTTTGAATCCCTTTTACATTTTCCATCCTTCTGGGGACCTTACATCACTTCCCCAGACACAGCAAAAAGAAGGGAAATTGACAGAAAAGATGATTAGGGTCCCAGTAGGTGAAAGAGCCCGGGGTTATATTTCAGCAGAGCTGTTCACCAAATGATTACTTACATCTCTCTTTACCACTCCCCAACCCCGGGCTCTAGGGAGACTTATACTTACTCTTAACACAAAGCATTCCAATAGTCTTGCAACTTTCCTTCTGGAGTTTATTTGTTTTTTTAAACCAAGGTTTTAGTTTAGTTGTTTTTTTGTTTTTTTATTTTTTCATTTTTTTTTCCTTTCCTGTCCTGTGTCCTTATTTTCGAGCAGATGTTAAATTCACTTCAGATGATAACACTGGCTTGCATGGGAGTGGGAAAGAAGAGGGAATGCATGAATATTGGAAAAATCCCATCAAAAATCTTGGCGATGTTTCTGTCTATATGCTGTAAAACATCTGGATTTGTGGAGATGTCTGGACTTTCTGGCCCAGGTTTCCACATTGTGTCAGGATGCGTGGCTAAGCAGGGACACCAGAGCAGTGGGTAATGAATCCCAGAATCCTGGAATTGGGAGTTGGAAGGTGTCTCAGAGGCCATACAATCGGTACCTGTAAAAAAATATATATTTCATAGCCCCTTTTCAACATACCCAACTACATAAATGATCTATCAGCCTTTATTGAAAATAATAATGAAACAAAAGACTTTTGGGGAAGCCCCAGGACAGAGTTAAAAGAATGCAGGATCCCTGAATCAAAGAATATGAGGTCATATCCTGACTCAGCCCTTGGCTCCCTTTGTGATTTTGGAAAAGGCCTTTCTACTCTGGCCCTCAGCTGTCAAATGAGAATTGGACCAGATGAATTTGAAGATCTCTTCCAATTCTGAATCTATGTTATGATCTAATTTTTTAAAAAGAAGATCCACAACAGTAACAACAATAAAAAAAGATATGATAACATCAAATATAAAATCTGTAATTACCCTAATGGTTTTAATTAGAAAGAGGATATGACAGAAGAATATTGAAATTATAGTCAGCCAACTTGAGTTGAAATACTGGTTGTTTAAAAACCTCTGTCTTTCTGGCTATCAGTTTCTATTTTCAGCTGTAAAGTGAGAGAATTGGGCTGGATCACCATTGAGAACCTTTTCAAATTTCAGTCTGATGCCTTTTCCACGTGACTCCAACAAGCTTGGGAAAGTCCCCTTTACGTCTCACTGGGTTTCAGGTTCTTTATATGTTGAATGGCAAGATTGAACTAAATGATCTCTAGGGTCTTTGCCAATTCTAAAACACAAACTCTATAATGTTATGAATCATGAACATGGCATGTACTAATGGAACATATTTCAACTGTTTATCAATATAATAATGGGGGCATTAGGATCCTTTTAAGAACATCATTTAGGGGGATTATTGCTTAAAGATGGTGATCGTAAGGACATGTGCATATTGGAGTGATTAGTTTCATGCACCAGAAATTTTGGGCATTTCTTCAAGAATAAGCGCTTGTATCTTTCCTAGTTTCTTAACGAACAAGTTCAGTTCACAGGGCCTCATTGTCAACCTGACTATCACAGGATCTTAGGTTCACGATGACCAAGCTCAGTTCACAGGGCCTCATTGCCAACCTGACTCCTAAAGGATCAATTCTCTGAGTCACCAAAATTCATGAAAGAGGGTCTATGCCCCCAGGCAAGTTGAAATCTCTGTTCTTTGGAAGTGTTGGGGTAATGATTAGTCTTCCTAACACTTTCCTCTGTACAGCTACCAAAATTGCCTTCCAAAGCACTGGTATCAGGCCTTGCGGGCCTCCTCCACTCAAGAAAGATCAGTGATTTCAGGATCTGCCCAGTTTAATCCAGTTAGGTGGCAAAGGAAGCTCCTTCAGTTTCTTCAACTATAAATTAGAGATAATTGCACCTGCCTCTCAGTTTTATCGTGGAGTTCATCTGAGGGTAGTTGAGTGGCACCATAGTGGATAAGCTAGTGTCTGAAACTCATCTTCCTGAGTTCAAATCTGGCCGTAGACATTGCCGAGCTGTGTGATCCTGGACAAGTCAGTTAATCCTATTTACCTCAGTTTCCTCATCTGTCAAATGAGCTGGGGAAGGAAATGGAGAACCACTTTAGTGTCTTTGCACACTTCCTGGCATTAATACACAATAAATACTTCCTATTAGGTGTCAGTGTTCACCTGTACAGAACCATGATTTGAAACCAAGCTCATGGACTCCAAATCTATAGCTTTCCCCCTAGCCTTCCCCTTCGCCCATCCTTGCCAGGGTTGCAGTCACTGCAATGATTTACCAATGATATACCATGTGCTCCTCGGAGCTTACTCCCAGCCTTCCCCAGCCTCCTAGGACCACAAGCTCTGCTGGCATTCCAGATGATAATTTTGTAGGTCACAAAGGTTTCCAAAGTAGAAATTTCATTTTAAGCAGAATTCCCAGCATTGGACAGCAGACTTAGTTTATCACCTGTACAAAGATTTATTGCCTTCTTCTGGAAAGAAGGAGGCTGATACCTGCAGGATACCAGAGCAGGCTCACTCGCAAACTCCCTCCAGAGATCCATTGCCAGTGACAGCTGGAAATGTGATGTCACAGTTAGAATAGGGTCACCCTGCAGGCTTTCTTTAATTCAGTATGTTTGGGTTTCTATCTTCCAAATGAGATGGGAATTTTCTTTTTATTTAAGTATGTTAAAGTATATGTTAAATACTATATATATATATATATATATATATATACACATATATACTACATATATGTATATATACATATATATTATATGTCCATACAGTTATTTTGTTGCACAAGAAGAATTGGACTTTGAAATAGTGTATAATTAACCTGTGAAGGAAATAAAAAATTCAGGAGGACAAAAATAGAGGGATTGGGAATTCTATGTAGTATTTGTAGTCATCTCCCAGAGTTCTTTCACTGGGTGTAGCTGCTTCTCTTCATTATTGAACAAATGGAACTGATTTGATTGATCTCCTTGCTGAGGATGGCCAGGACCATCAGAATTGGTCATTATATAGTATTGTTGTTGAAGTATATAATGATGTCCTGGTCCTGCTCATTTCACTCAGCATCAGTTTCTGTCAGTCTCTTCAGGCCTTTCTGAAATCTTCCTGCTGGTGATTTCTTACAGAACAATAATATTTCATAGCATTCATATACCACAATTTATCCCCCATTGATGGGCACCCACTCACTTTCCAGTTTCTGTCCACTACAAAGAGGGCTGCAACAAACATTCGTGCACATAAGGTCCCTTTCCCTTCTTTAAGGAGATGGGAATTTTTTAGTGCTGTTTTTTCAGGCTGGTGCTACTCAAACCCCACTGAAAAAGAGAAAAAAGCCTGTAATATTCAGATTAGTATTCATAATGACTTAATTAATTTTTAAAAATTTATTAAGCACACTGCTCCTCCCTGGACTGCTGGTTCTCTGACTTCTGTTGTCACCATTGGCCGGTGGCCTTCCGACCCTTTGGCCCCTTCCTCTACTTCAGTGATTTCTTCCTGGGACCTACATTCTGAGAAAACAGACACTCATCCTCTCGTCTCTCTGCACTCCACTCTTGGCTCCCCTCACTCCCTTCTACATCATGTCCCTATACTTCTCTCCTCCCTTTGCTTTTTAATTTCATTTTAGTTTTATTTTTTTTCTATTAGAATGTAAACTCCCCAAGGGCAGGAACAGCCTTTCTTTTTGCTTGTATTCATATTCCTGCAACTTATCACCATCCTTGGCACACAGTAAGCACTTAATAAATGCTGGTTGACTCTATGCAATGTGCTAGAAACTATTCTAAGGGCTGAGAACACAAATATAAAGAGCAAAGACAATTTCATCTTCAAGTGGCTTATATTCTAATCAGAAGAAGAAACACAGAGCGGGATTGTGGCCACTAAAGAGTCTTAATTTGAGAAGGTTTAAGGGGAGTAGATTGACAAGGGCAGTTGAGTGGCTTCATAGTGCATAAAGCATCCAGCTTGCGTCAGAGACTCATCTTCCTGAGTTCAAATCTAGCTGTGGAGACTGGGCAAGTCACTTAATCCTGTTTGCCTCAGTTTCCTCATCTGTCAAATGAGCTGGAGAAGGAAATGGAAAATCACTCCAGTATCTTTGCCAAGAAAACTCCCAAAAAGAGTCCTAGGAAGGCAGAGAAATGACTGAAAGTAACTAAACAATAATAACAATAGTACAGGCACTTGATTGCAATCAATACCTGGTTTTCTCTGTTATAAATGGGACCAGTCTGTAGGGTGTATACTTATGCGCCACAAAGTGTGATTTCCTTAAGTTTCTCCCATGTGGGAAGTTTGGTCAGTCTCTAGTTAGTCATGGATCTCCCTGAAGAAGACCGTAACATGGGGGAGTTTGAGGCAAGGGCACCTGGAAGAAACCGTTCTACCCTTAGGATGTGGGGTAGCATCTTCCCCATGGGGTAGCACCTGCCCTGTTTGATGTTAATAAGATTCAATGATGGATCATTGAACAAAGTTACCTGTGATCTGGTTATTCACCAGGCAGATTAGGAGTCATCTCCACCCTCAGAGATCACTAAGAGATAAGGCCTTCACTTGTGACCACAGAGTTCCTAAGTACAGGCAGAATTGGAGCCCTGGTTTTCTGGACTCTGAGACTGGGCAGTGTGTGTTGGGGCCGACGCCACAATGCAGTGTGTTTGTATCTCATTATTTCAGTGGACATGTACAGGCAGGAGCAGCACACACTAGTATGTTTTATATACTGTGCTTGTTACCAATCTAATTGTGTCTGTATAAAACCAAAGGTGTCATTATAGTGCATAGAGTGCTAGATATAGAATAAAAAAATCCTGGGTTTAAAACTTGCTTTGACAAACAGTGACTGCTTAACTCTAGCTGTTAAGTATCCTCATGTGTGACTTGGATCATAAGAGGTGCAATCTGCCCTAGAGGAGAAAATTCCCACACTGGGAACTCCCCAGAATGGCAAAACCAGAGATTTCCCTCCTGTTCTCCTTGACAGAGAAGTGCTGGGCTGGATAGACTGTTAGACAGGACGTACAGAAGACTGATTTCCAAATATCACCTCAAACGCTTTGTTCATTTAACTTCTCTATTAACTCGTTCAGATCCTTATCTGTAAAATGAAGGGATTGGACTTGGTCTTTGAGGTCCCTTCCATGTTGCTTGAGGGCCTGTTACCTCAGTGTAAAAATCCGTAAAAAAGCCAGGACATCACCCACCTTGCTAGGTGAGCATCCGATGAGATAATACACGTACAGTGCTCTACCTCCTTAACTCATCAGATGAATGTCAGCTATTGGGGCTCATACTTATTACTATATTCAGGGACTACCTTCTGACAACAGAAAGATGAGACAAAACAAAACAGTCCCCGTCCTCAAGAAGCTGGCGCATTACTGGCCTGTTCTTTGCTCCCGTTTTGAGGGAAATGGCCGTTATACGCTGAGTGGGATGTTGTTTGAGACTCTTGATTGAGCTTGTGAGCACCTCCTCCACAAATAGTGTTTGATTCATTTCTGGGTCGTGGTTCAAAACGATAATGGGATTTATTGATATTTTTATAAATAGCACATATATTTCCATTAGTGGTGAAGGTGCCGTTTGCAAGGCAGCAGTGGATGTTGGTCAGCCCGGGCAGGCTCTCTATGGGGGGCTGGCTGACATTCTCTTTGCTGGGGCTGCTCCCAAGCCCTCCATCAGTTCCTTCTCAGTGTCCATAAGGCGTTTTTCTAGGAAGCATCTTTTTTTTTTTTGATGAGAGGAAAAAAAAAATGTCTCTTCATATCCTTCATCTCCCAGGAAATGAAGGAGTAATTTGATTTTCTCTGAAATAGGTTTCGGCCCTCATGACTGAACTTAGATTATAGCCGTTTCTTCTATTAGGACTTGGGTGACCTGGATGGTTTATAACTCTGTATTGGGGAGGGGGGAGGTAGAACAGGAAGGGGAGGCCAAGCTGGCTGTCACATTGCTTATTCTGGTCTGTTTCCTAATAGAAAATGATTGGTTATCACTTTCCATTATCTCCACTGAAACAAGAGGAAAGAGATCAATCTCACCTCAATTTGTTTTCGGGGTCTTTCCTGACAGGTTTCTCTGAGAACAAAAGATTCCGTTTTCTAGTACAGTACACAGTTAGTCCTCATGGGTACAGGCAATATGACCAAATCTGGCAATGTTGAGGATTGGCGTTCCATGTCAATTTAATGCAAAAAAAAAAAAAGTTATTAAGTTCCTGCTAGGTACAAAGCGTTGTGTTACGTGCTTGAGATGCAAAGATGGGGGGAAAAAGAAAAAAGACTCAGTTCTTGGTCTCAAGAC
Organism: Sarcophilus harrisii; assembly: GCF_902635505.1. Taxonomy (NCBI): domain Eukaryota; kingdom Metazoa; phylum Chordata; class Mammalia; order Dasyuromorphia; family Dasyuridae; genus Sarcophilus; species Sarcophilus harrisii. Next base: position 443,318,072 of record NC_045429.1, on the reverse strand, counting down.
ACTTGAAATCTCATGGCGGTGGGCAGTCATTGTCCAAGAGGAGCAATGGGGCTTTGTCCTAAGGTGCCCCATTGGGGGGTGCTCTGGGGAGGGGTCTGCTAGGTTGCTGTCCCCATGATTCATGGTTCTCTGTCAGCCCGATGCCTCCATCACTTTCTAGGTACCTCCCTAATCCTCCCTGATGCTCCTCGGCCTAATTCCTCCTTGTGCTTGAGGGTCAGCATCCTCGCCTTAGTGTCTGGGACTCTCTCAGAGAAAGGTCTTTTTCCTCTTCTGATATGACTGTACCCAATCTCACTGATTTCAAACATATACTCAAGCATACACTGCCCTCCCTCAGCTTGAACCTTAGCTGCTCCACTGGATTTGTCCCACTCGCCAGTGTCCTATACGCCATGGGGAGCCCTAATTGTTTATCCCAGAAATAATCCTTGGGTGTGGACCACTTGGCTACTCATCCCCACATATGAGAAGCTTTGTCTTTTCAAGCATCCCTCCTTGGATTGTGGAGGAGGCTTAGGGAAGGGGATGCAATGGGAATTGGTTTTTAGGAAGGGGAAAGATGTCCCATTTTTCTGGGGAAAAGGCTTTGTGGAAAGGAGGCTCCCGCTCTTTGAAAGACCAGGCAGCTTTCAGCTTGGCAGAGTTGAGGGAGAATGCATCCCAAGCATGGCGGATGGATCGGAATTGTCAGGATTAACTCAGACGGATGTGGTGGCTTGGGTTCAGCCTTGGGATAAAAGGACAGCCTGAAAGAGCATTGGATAATTTACAAGTAAGGCAAGAGTAGTCAGCAAGAACACAGCATCGATCCAGCTGGGACGGCTCCTCTATACTGGGCGGCCTGGTCAGAAGCATGCGTGTGGCCGAAGGGAGGAGGGTCCCCCGGCTCTCCATTGCATCAATCGTGTGAGCCTTGGCCCCGGGGCCAATTGTGACTCTGAGGTGGTTATAGAAAAACGAGCCCAGTCTTCATGGGGAGAACCCTGGGAAAGGCCAGCCCTGCCAGATAGAGGGGCCTGTATGCAAACTCACAGAGACGGAGGAGCAGATAAGGAATCTATTTAGGCAGAAGATGAAGGGCATCATGAGAATGAAAACCTGAAAGATTGCTGGGAACCCAGTGATAGAGTCTTAAATGTCAGGCTGACTTGGAATAGTTGGGGAGGGAAACGGGGGAAGAGGAACAGCATTTACCTGAAAATGAAGCAGCTTATTTGACTGCAATTTAGTGTGAACTGGCTTGGGCGCTTACTTATGTGGATAAGTAGCCTTCTCTTTCAGGGATCCCTGCTCCAAACATCCTTGTTCCATCTCTTAGCATTAAACAACGGACAAAGGAGTGAATTTCTCATGATCTCAGGGCTCACTGATTTTCTTGGTGTGTTACATGTATTTTTTGAATGACTATGTAATCCAGCTTCAGCCCTCAACCCTACCCAAGTGACATGTTACCCTTCATACTCCTGTTGAGGCAACGAGGTCAGATGGTGGTTAGAGCATTGGTGCCGGAGTCGCAAAGACCCAGGTTCAAGCCAGCATCAGTCACTTACTAGCTGTGTGATTCTGGGCAAGTCACTAAATCCGTCTGCCTCAGTTTCCTCATCTGGAAAATGGGGGTAGAAATAGTACCTACCTCCTTTTGTGAGGACAAATGAGAGAGTAATTGTCATGTGCTTAGAATTATGCTTGGGAACATATCAAATGTGGAAATAAATTTAAAAGAATTATGCATATTTAATCTATATCATATTACTTGCTGTCTTGGGGAGGATGGAAGTAAAGGAGGGAGAATATTGAAAATTATATATATTTGGAAAAATAAAATACTATTAATTTTTTAAAAAAAAATAGAATGTTGCCTGATCCATAATAGGTGTTATATAAATGTTAGCTATTATTATTTAACAGCACCAAGATGATGATATAATGTATAGAGCATCAGGCCTGCAGTGAGGAAGATTCATCTTCCTGAGTTCAAATCTAGTTCTTCATAGCTGTGTGACCCTGGATAAGTCACTTAACTCATTTAGATGGCATTTTTCAAATCTGTAAAATGGGTGGTTTGGCCTCCGCAGCCTTTCACATCCATTCCAATCCCTAAATCTATGATATTTATATAGCAGCATTAGCCTGGGAAAGTATGTTTGTTTATATTTCCTCCAGTTACATGTCCCATCAGGCTTAGTTAAACCAACCTTTTGTTCTGGTGCTATGACTTTGTAGATTTTCTATAAATACATTTAAATCTCTAAATCAGATTTCCACCCAAATTTTGCTATCGAGTCTTGTAAATCTTTGGAATGAAGACTCAGCTATTGCTTAGCTCTTTAAGAAACTGACCCTTTCCCTTCAGCGTGTACATGTGCGCACACATACACATTAGTGCCTCCAAATGAATTTTTTATTAAAGGTTTTTATTTACAAAACATATACATGGGTTCAACACTGACCCTTGCAAAGTCTTCTGTTCCAAATTTCCCCCTCCCCTAGATGGCAGGTAGTCCATACATTAAATATGTTAAAATATATGTTAAATCCAAGATATGTATACATATTTATTCAGTTATTTTGCTGCACAAGAAAAATCAGATCAAGAAGGAAGGAAAAGAAAAACTGAGAAAGAAAACAAAATGTAAGCAAATAACAATAGAGTGAGAATGCTAGGTTGTGTTCTACACTCAGTTCCCACTGTCTTCTCTCTGGGCATACAGGACATACACGTATATGCAACAAACATGAATGCAAAATTCTAGAGTCAGGAGATGTGGGTTCAAATCTTCCTCCTGATAGTTAACCATGTGGTATTAACTCAGTCTCTGTCCTCAGCTTCCTCATCTAAAAAATGAAAGGGTTAAGTTAGATGGCCTCTAAGATCCCTTCTACCTGTCGAGGATTGATTCTATGACTCTTGAAATAAAAGTGACAGTTTTGTGTGAATTTAAATGTCTACTAGTGGTAAGTCGTAGTAGCCCATGTTCTGGAATCATTCACAGTCTGGGTTCAAATTGTACCATGGATTTCCTGGTATCCTTCTAGTCCCAGTAAAAATCCCATAAAAAGCTTTTCCGTTAGGATTAATGCTAGTGCCCTCCCATTATTTTGTATATATCATCTTTATACATAATTATTCATATGTTGTCACCCCCATTATACTGTGAGCTTCTTCAAAGCAGATGCTATTTTGTCTTTCTTTGTGTCCCCAGTGTCTGGCACATAGTAGGTGCTTAATAAGTGCTGGTTGACTATGTGGCTGTGACAAAGCCACTTATTTTCCCTTGAAATGAAAATGGGCTTGATTGCATCAGAAAGCCCCACCATGCTTTCTCTGAGCATTTCAGAAGCTTTTATTCCAAGCCAGCCACACTAGTTGGGGCTGACCACTGGACGTGTTGCTTACATTTGCTGAGACTTTGCCATCTCTAAAATTAGGGGCTATGATTAGGTCCTTTCTAGCTCTGAATCTTTCCATCATGATTTTTCAGGAGACTGTAAACAACCAGAAAACATTACAGGCTGTCAGTAGCTTCAGCAGAAGCTCTTATTAAATTAATTAGCTTTGGAATAATAGGTTCATTGATTTGCAACAGGAAAGGTTCTCCAAGTCCAGCCTCCTCATTTTCTTTTTTAGTAGATGTGCTCTGTCTGCCCTTCCGTCCTCACTCACTCACCCATCCTACAACCATGTTTTCAGATTATGGGTTCTCTAGAAAGTGGCCAGGGTTACAAGGAATTCTCTCTTTGGACTGAGGATTATCCTGCTAGGAAAGCACACCTACACTGTAGCTATTGAGCCCCCACCAGTGTTCTCCCCATAAAACAAATTAGCCAGTTGATTCCTTTTTCTTTTTTGGTAAATAGTTTTTTTTTTTGTTTTTTTTTTGTGATTACATGTAAAGATGGTTTTTTAATAAGATTTTTGAGTTCAAGATTTTTCTCCCCCATCCCCTAAGATGGCAAGTGATAGGTTGTGTTTTATATATATAAATATATATATATATATATATTTATAATTTATATTAAATTTATATATATAAATATATATAAAACCTATAAAATAGGTTATGCATGTGCAATTATGTAGGCATATTTCTACATTAGCCATGTTGTGAAAGAAACAGAACAAAAGGTAAAGTCACAGAAAAGGGAAAATAGTCTGCTTCAATCTTCATTTGGACTCCATAGTTCTTTCTCTGGATGTGGTCAGCATTTTCCATCACGAGTCCTTTGGAACTGTCTTGGATCATTACATTGCTGAAAAGAACTAAGTCAACCATGGTGAATCATTGTACAACACTGCCGTTCCAGCTGACTCTTAATCAGAAACATCTACTCAAAGGAAGGCAAAATGGAAATTACAACGATGAGGATAACAACAACAAAAGTAGTAATAATAATGATGATACTCTCACTATAGTGTCTGTGGAGAAGAGATGTTCCAAACTTAAAGTGCTATGGTGCTGTCATGGTGGAAAATGCATATGTCCACAATGGCTCATCCTCTGGAAATTGGAATCTTGAGATCCTTTTATTTTTTCCCCTTAGGAAGGAATAATCCACACAAAAGTTCCTTGATGGACATGGCATCAGTTCTGGGCCGCCGGCTCTGATGCTAACAAAGTTGGACTCCTTTGTGTCTGTAGGGCTGCACTGCTAAGCAGGTAGTCCCACTTCTGGGCAAGGCAAATTTTATGTTGACTCCTTTTCTCCAAAATAGCTCAAAGGTTCAGAATTTCTCAAATTTTAATTCTATGCTCTCTAATTGGAAATATGCAAATTAGATGGAGAATAGGATACTTGAGTCATTTTTGCCAAATAGATGCCTTTCTCTCCAGTCTGCTATTCACTTATTTTTAAAAAGATATATAGACTTCACATTTGTCTTTGTTCTACTAAACTAGCAAAATTGTCAATATCTGAGACGCCCTCTTACATACACATGACGAAATTAAGACAGAAATCACAAATGATTTGCCCACTATCACATAGGTAGAGACAGACAGGATCGAAGTCAGGGACTCGTCTCCAATCTAGTCCCCTCTCCCACTGTGGGAAAAGAAGGCATTTTGGACAAATTTGCAGATTGCGCTGCCAAAAGTGGGGTCGTTAGCCATTATTATACACTGGTCAAAATGCAGGTGATTTCACTTTCTGAGTGTTCTTCCTTCAGTTTCCAGCTGTGTGCAGTTTTAAAAAAAAATCTAATTTCCTCATTGTCTACATTAAAGAACGAGAAGCTGGCACCATATTGGGCTAGTTTTGTAGTTAATTTCCTTCTCTTTTCAAAACCCCAAAGAGAAGTGCTTTTACAATGAAAACGCCTAATTGTGCATTTGACAACTCTATCCATTTCAATGTGCCCTAGTCTCCACAAATGCAACCAAGCTTTTTCTTGAAACTCTGTGATGGAAATGTACAGCTTAAACCACAGCCTATTTTTACCATGCGGACGCTCAAGCAATTTTTTATTTTCACAAAACCCTTTTCAGATCTGCTCCAACTCCATTTCTTATACAAGAACAGCCAAATTAGAAATTAGGAAGTTCAGCTGGATGGGAGTGATCAGTAGTGGAAAGACATGTGCAGGCTTTGGTGAAAAACTTGGCATTTTTGTTCGTGCTATATGTACATCGGTCTTCTTTGGGGAGTGAGGGATGATGGAAAATATACTGTGTCCTAAGTTTGGTCTTGAATCCTGGCTTTGTTATTAGCCACATATACAAATGGTATCCCTTTACTGAAATTAAGTTTCCTCCTCTTTAGCCAAATAGGAAGGGGAGAAGATGGCTTAGGAGACAAAAGACTAGAATTGTAGTCAGAAGACCTAGATTCTAATTTCCTTTCTAACTCCTTATACTTCTAGCTGTATGACCCTAGACAATTCACATAAGTGCTCTAAATCACAATTTCCTTATTCATTAAATAAATATCATCTACTGTCCTTTGTGGCTCAAAATCTAATTCTTATGAAGGATTTAGGAATCCTAAAGGAAACGATCCTCAATAAGTTTTCAATTTATGAATAAGAACAAGAAGTCTCTTCGTTCTTCTTTGGTTGTGGGTTTTTTTGGCCAAGTTGCCATATATAAAGACAAGAATAATTTTCAAAGGCATTCTACCTTAGTATCACTACTGCCCATTACATCTTTTGTCCAATTATTTACAAGGAGTTTTCTGATTCTGTTCTTTGGGACACTTCCACTTTCTTGGATTCTTGCTCCCGAAGGTCTACAAAGCCAGAAGACTTGCTCAGGATGGGTGCCTCAGAAAACACTGACCAGTCCACACAGAAACTCAAGTGAGAGCCTAGAAGAAACAGGACCCCCTCCCTCCCATTCCTTGTTGGAAATCCATAATGACAAGGCAGCTCTGCTGCTGGCATTTTGAAAATTATGCACATGTTTTCCACCTGCCGCCATCATTAGTTGGGTCCAATTCTGAAATAAATAGGCATCCCTCTTGCTCTGAGCTCCATGACTCTGTCGTTATTGGAGAGTTACGGAAGCTCATTTGCACAAATATGGAAGGAAACGGTGCTGAGAAGACAAATAATTCATGCTCTGGATAGATTTAGACCCAGTGCCTACATGCAGTAACAATTCTGTTCTTGCCGATGAGCCCAGAGCAGCTGGGCATAGAGGGGGATTTCATTAGTGATAATGCAGTTAATTAACATATGCAAGCCAAGGAGGATAAATCAATATTTGCATATCAGTATTTTAGGCCCATTTGCCCGGAAAGTTCCCTATAATGTTCAGAAGACTAGTAGTCCAGGTAAGTGTCTCCATGTGAGATTCCTGGCTTATTCCTACAAGCCATGACTTGACCTGGGAATCGGTGGGCTGAGCGTCTCACCCTGCCTTCGCTCTTCACCTGGGCTGCTTGTCTGTAGCTTCACAGAGAATCAATGGATTGGGGAAATGAACTGAAACCTACTGAGTCAGTTCTGCCCTCGGGAGCATTTCAGGCCAAATATCTGCCCAGAGACCCAGTTAACTGTTGATTTAAGAATTTCATGTCAATCAGTCATTTGTGACCCTCTCTGTCCTCCATTATATTATCATATCGTAGATTTAGAGCTGTTAGGGACCTCAGAAATCATCCAACTGAACTGCCTTTTATTTTTCAGATGAGGAAAAATGAGGCCCAGAGAGCTTAATCATAGGCTCATATATCAGGAGTCAGAGGAAGCCCCTAGAATGAAAACTCCTTGCAGTTGGGACTGGTTTTGGTTTTTAAAATTTTTCACATTTTATTTTAATCACCCTGCACATGATATATGCTTGCTGGCTTATTGATTAAGTTGGCAAAGGGTTTAAGTTGGAGCAGTAGAGGTTTAAGATGGAAACTATAACTTTTCTATTCTCTAGATATCAGGAGAATATATATGTGTACATATATATACATATACATATATATATATATGTATATGTATATGTATATATATATGTATATTTTTTTTCCCCCCTGAGACAACTGGGATTAAGTGACTTGCCCAGGGACACAAGCTAGGAAGTGTTAAGTGTCTGAGATCAGATTTGATGAACTCAGGTCTCCTGACTTCAGGGCGGATGCTCTAGCCAGCTGCCCGGAGAGTATTCTTTATGTATCGGGATCTAGAATGCTAGAAGTGGATGGAACCTTGTCCAGGGGCAAACCCCAAAATTGGACCACTCTAAGACACAGAGTAAATTGTAGCATTAGACCAGAACTCAAGTCCCCAATCTGTCAGTTCTGGGTGTCTTCCCACAATGTCCACCTGGGGAAAAAGTCATCTTTAGGGTATGATACATACACGAGGGAGAAGATGGATGGTCCTCTCACTCCAATTCCAGGCTCTTTCCACTATGCCACACTGTCTCCTTCTCATTGGATGGGGACCGCTTCAGAATCTATGTCTCCTGAATGAAATTCCTCATCCCACTTCTTGTGAACAAGTCATCAAGGCTAATGTGCCGCAGTCAGTCAGTCAGTCAGTCAGTCAGTAAGCATTTATTAAGCACCAACTATGTGCCATGCATAATTATTAATTCGGCAAAAACTAAAACAAAACGATTCCTGTTTTCAGGAAGCTCATTGTCTTATGGGAAGGCAATATGCAAAGAAACATGTACAGACTTGCTACCCACAGAAGAAATTGGAGATAATCAACACGGTATTAGAAGGGCGATGAGGAAGGTGAAATGTTAGCCAGGACCTGAGAGAAGTTGGGAGGGGGAGATGAGGATGAGTATTCAAGGCGTGGGGCTAAGTCAGTGGAGATGTCCACCCCTGCATCCAGTGGATGGGAAACAAAATGGTGACTCAACCATGAAAGGACAAAACGGGGCCCCACAGTGCCCAGAGTGGCCGGGTCTGGAGGCAGCAAGCCTCATCTCTCTGAGTTCCAATCCAGCCTCAGACACTAGTCACGTGACCCTGGCCAAGGCACGTAACTCTCCCTCAGTTTCCTTATCTGTAAAACGAGCTGGAGAAGGAAATGGCCGACGACTGCAGTGTCTCTGCCAAGAAAACCCCAAATGGGGTCAGGAAGAGGCAGACATGACTGAAAGGACTGAATTATAACCATGAAAACCTAAGGGAAGGAGAGGGTGGGGAATTAGTGGCTCCTTGCCACAGTGCAGGTAGGACACTTGTTCTCCCAGAATGGGGTATATTATTGGAACACAGATTTAGAACTAGAACCAGAAAGGACCATTTAGTCCAGTTCCCTTAATTTACAGATGAAGGAAATGGGGTTCAGGAAAGTCAAATGGCCTCCCAGGTTCTCACAGTTAATAAGTTGCCCAGTTTTTCTGCTTCCCAGCCACTGGGCCGGCCTAGTGCTCATTTCCAAGATTTGCCTGAGTTCTTGGCATCTGGATCCTGAGCGAGCAGAATGAGATGGATATCCGCTGTGAAGATGGGGCTGACAAATGGTCCTCCAGCTGCCTCCAGGACTCCTGGCCAGCCTCCGAGGCCTGGCATTCCTCCAAGCTTGCTGTAGCATCAGGAATCAAGGCCTTGAATTTGAGTGAGAGAAAAAGAAGGGTCTGGGAAGTGAGTTCATGGTTCAGGAAGATTGTAAAATAAAACTTAAGAGTGACTGGTTTGAAAAGGGCACTGAGTGGGTAAGATCCTGAGATGGGCTTGGAAGTTTCCATGCTGATAATGGATGGAACAGGAGAAAAAGGATTTAAATTGATATCAGTGTAGTGTGGTGAGGAAGGAACAAGCATTTATTAAGCACCTACTGTATGCCAGGCATTACTGAGTGCTTTCCAAATATCTCATTTGATGTAGACATTTCAAACAGACCTAAGTGTAAGGCTTGTATTAGAGACTCCCTGGGTTCCACAGGCCCAGATCCATTGAGGGGAATTTTTATCACATGGAATAATAGAATTTTGACACCTGTGACACTTTACAATAATTCAACCAACAAGCGTTTATTAATCACCTACAATGTAAAGGCTGAGGTTATGAAATGAAAGTCCTGGGGAAGGGTCCAGGAAAGGCCTCCTGTAGAATGTGGGCCTTGAGCTAGAACTGGAAGGAAGATAGACTTTCTAGGATCGGGGAACAATGGGAGATGGTGTGTTATGTGTGGGAAACAGTGAAATAGGCCGGTGTCGCTGTATAATAGGGTGAGTATCAGAGAGGTAGAAGACTGGAAAGTTAGAAGGAAGCCAGGTTATAAATGCCAGAGGACATCTTGTGTTTAATCTTCTAGGTAATAGGGAGCTACTGCAGTTTAGTGAGGGATATCATCACTTCAACATCTGAGTAAAGAGAATGGATTGTAGCGAGGAGAGATTTGAGTCAGGGAGACCAAGTAAAAAGCCAGATGAGAGTTTATTAGATTAGAGGTTGGGTGGGTTATTTATAGAAGGAGTTAATTGTGAAAGATGCTGTAAAAGTAGAAATGAAAGAAAGGTAACAGAAATTGGAAAGATAACGGATTGCACTCACTGCAAGGCGAGTGAGAGGAAACATAGAGGGTACCTCGGATGCCAGCTGGCTGACGGGCACTTTGTAGTTCAGAGAGGAGGAGGTAGATGCTTAAGCAATTGATGATTGAAGTTAGTCTAGGCTGACAATCTCAGCATTTTTAAATCTGTAAAATGAAGAAACTTTAAGCTCTAAAGCTATGATGTAATAAGCTTGTGAGCTGCCCATTATTAGCTCCATCCTATGTGAGGACTGCTCCTTTTGGCCGTTTTTAACTCATCCATATCCTCATGCCCCTGACCTTTCTCCTAATTTAAGTCAAGACAATGAGAGGAGGGTGAGATTCTACCACCACCTACAGAAAGAATTTTCCAGTCGCTAAAATCCCATTTGCTAGGAGATCAAACACTGGCATTGGATGCTTAAGGAGCCTCTGAAATTCTCATGTCTGGAATGCTTCAGAGAGAGAGTAGAGCTAGCACATAGTAGGCACTTAATGTTTAATGATGGATTAAGTGACTGTCCTTGAAAAAGTCCCTTCCATCCTCTAGCTTCCAATTCTCTGTCCCTAAAGTGAGGGATTCGGACTTTGCCCTGGCCATCCTCCTGCCTCAATGGCACTCTCTCCTTGACCTCCTCCTCCTAGAATATCCATGTTAGTGGACCCTTTTCTGGAAGGAGACTTCTGATCTCCCTACCTCAACTTCTAGTTCCCTCTCTTCTAAAGTCCCTTATATCTGACTATTTTATTTATATGCATATTTTTCATCTTTTCTTATTAAATTAAATTAAATATTCTACCAATTACTATTATATTTTAGTACTTAGTGATTTGCCAATTAATTTATCGATTAAATTTGATTATTTGATTATTGATTAAAAAATATTGATTGATTATTTACTAGTTCTCTTCCCCATTAAAATAAGAACTCACCAGTAGGCATTGGTTCATTCTTTGTACTCATGTCATCAGCGCCTTGCACAGTGCTTGGCACATAGTAGGTAATTGATAAATACTTACTAATTGAATGATTATTTAATTTATCTCTAACGGCACCTTCCAACTCCAAATTGGTGAGCCTGTGATCCTATTCTCAGCTGTGGTTAGTTTGGAAATGATCCAGGCTGAAGATTTAAGGCTGGACCCAAAAGGTTGTTTATATTTGCTCACTTCTGCCCTTAGTTTTTAAAGGGCTCACAATGGACTCTGGAGGACCTGAATTCAAATTTACCTCAGACATTTACTAGCTGTGTGATCCTATACAAGTCACTTAACTCAATTAGTCTCAGTTTCCTCATCTGTGAGATAAATTGGAAAAGGAAATGGCAACCACTCCAGTATCTTTGCCAAGAAAACCCCAAAAAGGGTCAAGAAGAGTCAGACATGATTGAAATGTCTGAATAATAACAAAAACCCTTAGTTTTGCTGTTGGCAGCCCTGCTTAAGGAATGGCACTTGGTTCCATTTTCCATCATTACTGTGATGACTCCCAAATGTCCATATGCTCTCCTAATCGCCAAGTATCTTTTGGGATTAGGAGTCCCAGCGAAAATTTGACACTGAAATCAAATTGGACTCATAATATTCCCTCCTCCAGAGTTCCCTGTTTCCATGAAGGACCCCAGCCTCCCACCAGCATTCCGTGCTTGGTTCCCTGAGTTCTTTCTCAGTTTCTTTCTCTTTCTCACCTCCTATCTCAGCCTGGGCTCCCCCCAAGACTAAACCATACGGAGTAATAAATATACTCAGCAGAACTGTGGGTAATTAAAAAAAAAACCAGTGGAAACTCCAAAAATGACTTTTATTTGGGTATGAAGTGCATTTTCTTTTTTATTTCAAGCATATGGAACAGGGTGTGCTTGATATTTTGGGAATTCAGTCCAGAAACAATAAATGGAGTCACACCACGAGCATCTAACTAGGTGGTGCATGGATGGGGCTCTAGCATGGGATCAGGAAGACCTGAATTTGAAGTTTGCCTTATATGCTGGGATAAAATACTTAACTTCTGTGTCTCAGTTCCCTCCTTTGTAAAAAGGGAATAACAATGGGTATAGCTGGGCGAATCAGCTGAGATAACATATGTAAATTGCTTTGCAAACCACGAAATGTTGTATAGAAAGGCTAGCAATTATTACTATTATTAACTCAAGAGAAGCTAGAAAACTGTCCAGCTTTGTTATCCTAAGGGAATTATATTTGCATTTTTGCTAACTATATATATTTATTTTTTTCTTGTAGCTTTTTATTTACAAGTTATATGCACGGGTAATTTTTCAGCATTGACAATTGCCAAACCTTTTGTTCCAACTTTTCCCCTCCTTCCCCCCATCCCTCCCCTAGATGGCAGGATGACCAATACATGTTAAATATGCTAAAGTATAAGTTAGATACAATATATGTATACATGTTCAAACCATTATTTTGCTGTACAAAAAGAATCGGACTCTGAAATAGTGTACAATTAGCCTGTGAAGGAAATCCAAAATGCAGGTGAAAACAGAGGGATCAGGAATTCTATGTAGTGGTTCATAGTCATCTCCCAGAGTTCTTTTGCTGGGTGTAGCTGGTATAGTTCATTCTTGCTCTATTGGAAGTGATTTGGTTCATCTCATTGTTGAAGAGGATAACGTCCATCAGAATTGATCATCATACGGTATTGTTGTTGAAGTTTTGTGTATACATATATATAGATAGATAGACAGATCTTAAATTGAATGTGGGGGTCACAAAATTATGATTTATCATCAGTAAATGTACGCCTATTTTATAATTCACTATATCTAGGGTCTTATAAAAATTTCCCAGGCAAAAAGGAGTTGCAAGTGGAAAATTTTAAGAAATGTTGATGCTGAGGTTGAATTAGGAGAAACCTCCATTCTCTGACAATTACTGCTTGTATAATCTTGGACAAGTCATTTAGCTTCAGTTCCCTCATCCATAAAAAGGAAGAAGGGAATAATAATAATAATTATATATATATATATATATATATATATATATATATATATATATCACAATATAATGGGGAGGGGTAGAAATGGGAGAAATCTCTGATTTCATTGGTGTAAGGAACTCAGAAGTGAATCAAATAAAGCCAGCTTCTCTCTCTCCAGTCACTGCCTTTTCCCTTGTATGTATGTATGTACACATAGATGATATATGTTTGCATGTGTATGTATATGTGAATATAAATAAAATATACACACAGCATGTGTGTACAGAAACATGTACACGTGTGTATATAGATTGTAACATGTATGCACACATACACATATAATAAATTGACTATAATAATATATATAATAAAATAATAAATATAAATTAAAATAATAGATATATTGTATGTATAAATAACACTCTCTTCTTTACATTTTATTTCCTGACTTTATTTAGCCTTTTCCACCCCCTTGAGTCTAGGACTGAGACCTCTGCCTTTCCATCCCACAAATGGTAAATCAGTTTCCGACCTCTTCTTTTTCACCCAGGGAGACCCCCCTCCCTGGTGGGACACCAGATCCCTCATCTGGAGCTGGTGGCTATAAAGTCCTAATTTGTCCTCCAGGTTTCTGCTGCCCCCTGGTGGCTGCCATGGCTATGAATGGTCCAGAATTGAAGGGACATCCCGCTCCTGCAGCCGCCCCCCAATCCCAGAATCAATTCATTGCTCTTGGACCTTTTTTTTCAGGACAATAATGACCACAGCTCTGAGCCCATCTGCTCCAACTCCCTCATGTCAAAGAAGGAGAAGCTCAAGCTCTTAAAAGGGACCTCACTTGCCCAAATGGCAGACAGAATTCGCCCTCGGTGCCCCTGACTCCAACTCAAAGGCTCTCTTCCCCCTACACCAAAGGATACACTTCTAGGAAAGAGAAGAACAGCTACAATCATTAGCGTTAAATTTTGCAAAACAGTTTGCAGATAGTATCTCCTTTGATCCTTATAACATAACCCCATTTTATAGATGAGGAAACTGAGAAAAATTGAGGTTAAATGGCTTGTCTAGGGACACACAACTAACAGGAGCCTAAGGCAGAATGTAAGGCTTACTGACTCCATGGCTACTGTGCTACCCAGCTGTTGGGGTAGGATGGTGGTGGAGAGAGACAGAGACAGAGAGATAGAAACAGAGAGAGACAGAGACAGAGACAGAGAGAGAGACAGACAGACAGACAGACAGAGACAGACAGACAGGGATAGGAGCGAGATGGGAGAGAGAAAGAGAGACAGACACACACACAGAGAATGAGAAACAGAGACAGAGACCGAAAGACAGAGAGGAGAGAGGGAGAGGTAGGAAAGACAGAGATAGACAGACAGATACACACACAGAGAACGAGAGAGACAGAGACAGAGAGAAGGAGAGAGATGGAGAGGTGGGAGAGAGAGAGAGAGAACAAGAGAGAGAGAGAAACACACACACAATAAGAGAGAGAAACAGCAACTGAAGGACAGAGACAGAGAGAAGGAGAGCATGATCCTTGAATCCCAGCCACCCAAAGTTCATCTATAAATTGGGAGCCCAGAATTGAGGACACATTTTCTAATAGAAAAAATATTATACTTGGCCGTTCAGCAGGTCTGTCACCAAATGCCTATTTCAGCCAGAATAGATGATGTTTGATTGCCACTGGATGACCAGGAAAATCATTTTTTTTATTATTATTATTAACACTAATCGTACCATTAATATTAATAATAAGAACTCACCCTCGCAGAGCTCTCTAAGGTTTGCAGTACTTTAAATGAAGTATCGCCTTTGACCTTCACAACCCCAGCATTATTATTCCATTCATTTTGCAGATAAAGAAAGGGAGGCTCAGAGAGATTAAATGGCTTGGCCAAGGTTGCTCAGCTTGTAAAAGTCCCAGGAGCCTCCAAAGCCAAGTCTTTCCAGCTCCATGCCCAGTGCTCCCCACTATGGCAGGCGGCATCTCTATTGTGACCTATTGGGGGCCTATAAATTGAAGGACCGGAGTCGGTCAATTAGTCAGGAAGCATTTATTAGGCACCTCCAAAGTGCCAGCACCATGGTGGCCTCGGGCCCACAAAGACAAGGGTGGAACAGTCCCTGTGCTTAAGGAGATGGCATTCTCTCAAGGGCATGTGATGGACATAGGTAAAAATATACAGGGTACCACTTTGGCAGATAGGGAGGAGACCTGGGACCTCACTCATATAGGGAATCTCCAGAGGAAGAAACTACCGCTACCACCAAAAGTCAGCACAACCATTCCTTGTTTCCTCCCTTCCCTTCCCTCCTTCCCTTCCCTTCCTTCCCTCCCTCCCCTTCCTTCCCTCCCTTTCCTTCCTTCCTTCCTTCCTTCTCTTCCTTCCTTCCTTCATTTTTTGCCACTTATAGTCTAATAGAATTTCCTGCAGCAATTCAAGATTGAGTGATTCTCCCAGGGACCCACTATCAGGATGTGTCAGATGCAGGTCTTCTCGACTCTGAAGCCAGCTCTTAAGGCAATAAACCCGGCCATATCTTTTGTAAATTTTCAGAATATCCACTATAAAGGCAGGTGGGGGTAGGGCTGCACTGTCTCATGCATTTGAAGGTGGCATTCGAACAGAGTTTTGAAGAAAAATAGGAAAGTGGCGAAGAGCAGCCCAGCCCGGGGCGATGGCCTGAGCCAAGGGGCAGACGTGGGAGATGGGCTCTCATGTGTGGAGCACAAGTCCAATTGGGCTAAGCCAGGGGGGCATGAAAGGGGGTAATACATAAAAACCTGGGAAGATGGGTTGGAGCCAGGAAGAGATGACCCTAACATCCCTTCTAGCTGTAAGTCTACTCTCCTGTGTTCCTAACACACTGGGGGGTCTTTTAGCAGTACCTAGCCGCCATTTGTAACTTTATTTCCATGACAGAACAATCCAAGGGATCCATGATTTGGGGTATAGGTCTCCAGACTCAGTGACTTCTCTGAAAGTAAGGGGCCACTGTAATGCCAGTAGGATGGGAGGAGATCCAGATTCCCCCAGTGGACCTTGAGCAGAACATCCATACTTGGAAAATAGCCTTCAAGGGACCTCAGAGACCATCTAGTCCAACCTCATTTTACAGAGGAGGGAACGGAGGTCCAAAATGGTGAAGGGACTTGCCTGAGATCACCCATTAATTAAGCTTCTGAGGCAATGTTTAAACTCAAGTCTTCTGCCCCTAAATTGTGTGTCCTGTCCCCTACACTATTCTCCCAACCTATTGACTTGTGACAAGAACTTTCTATGAAAGGGTTTCTTCTTCTCTGTATCTGATTAAGAGAAGAATACCCAGAGCCTAAGGAGATCAAAGAAAGAGGAAGCATTAATATATATCTATGGGACTTCTTTTTGTGGTGTTAAAAACTAGACATTAAGGGGAACCCACAAATTAGGTAATGGTTGAACAAATGATAGTATTCGAATGTAATGGAATTCTCTTGTGCCATAAGAAATGATATTTTCGGGGAAATCTGGGAAGATGTATCTGATGCAAAGGGAAGAGAGTATAACAAATAGAAGAGTTTTCACTACAACAGTAACCTTGTAAAGATGAACAATTTTAAAAGACTTCAAACTCTCATCAATAGGAGAGTTCTAGATTGATGAAGGATGCTTCCCACCCCCTGACAGAGAGGCAATGGACTAATGGCCAGTATGAGAATTTATTTTGCTTGATTATCCTGCCACAGTAGGGAAGAGGGAGAGAGCAAGTTAAGAAAATAAATACTAAAACAATTGTTTTGCATGCAACTAGGGAAAATAAAAATATTAAAACTAAAAAAAGAAAAAAAACATTAAAAATTTTATATTTAACAGTCTGCAAGAGAGAAGGTACCTACATACATTTGCATGAGAAGGTTACTCTCTGTCTCCCTCAGGTTTTCTGAATTGTATAAGGAGAGAGATTGAAGCAAGGATTATCTCACCACCTATTTGTTTCCCATAGATTGTGTTCCTAAATAGCTTGCTGACTCTCTTTTCCTTTACTTGCTTCCATTTCTGGACTTTTCACTTATATCTCTCTTGTCTCTCCCAAATGGATCATGTGCCTCATGGGAGGGGGAGCAATCCTGTTTTATTTTTATCTTCCATAAATCTGGTTTACTAAGTGTTTAATAAATACTTGAGTGTGGACCTGTCCTTGAAGCAATTGGAAACCCACAGTCTAGTAAATAGGAATATCTTGGGATTAATTCATGGTTTCCCCTCCTATAGGGTGCAAGATGAAATCTCACAGGAACAGAACTGAATCAGAGTAAGAATAAGGTGTCTCTTACACATTATTTATTTAGCCTTGGGCTAGAGGAAGTTGATTCGGCTACAGTATATTAGTGATTTTAGGCCTGTGTAGCCAAGGGGATGAATTAAATGCCATTTTAGCCTCCAGCACAGTGTCTGGCACATGGTGCATTCTTAATAAATGCTTTTTAATTGATCACCACTAGGATGAGGCACAGGAAATGGATTAGGAGCTGGGGTGATTAGTGTAATAACATCACGGTAGAGTCGGGGCTGGTTTATGGTGGTTTGGTGGCAATGACTTAATGACATTATGGGCAAATGATGTCGACTGCAGCTTCCTGATCTAGGCTGTGTTTGTGTAACTAAGTGCCAGCTGGTGTGTAATGAAGTGTCAGAGAAGTGCTTAAGAAAATCAGAGAATGAACACCCTCCAGATGGGAGGGTCGGATAAACTAGGGATATTTTGGATCACAGGTTCTCAGGGCCGGAAAAGACCTCGGAGGCTTTCTGGTCTAACCTGCAGCTCACCAGGAATCCCCTCTCCACAAGTGCTCATCTAGCTTTTGAGCCCCAAAGAGTCCATCGTAGGGCAACTCGGTGTTGCCAGGTATAGAACACTGGGCCTGGAGTCAGGAAGAATCTGTGAATTCAAATCTGGTTTCACTTATTAATCATTTAACCCAAATCATTAACCCTGTTTGCCTCAGTTTCCCAGTAAAATGAACTAGAGAAGTAAATGGCAAACCATTCCAGTATCTTTACCAAGAAAACCTCAAATGGGATCACAAAAAGTCAAAATGTGACTGAAAAGTGACTGAAAAACAAAAACACCTAATCTTTTCTCTTATATTGGCCCCAAATTTACTCTCAGTACTTCCTATCCAAGTTTGGTCAAGCAGAAAAAGAGTAACTACTTTTTAAAAGTTCTCATTTCTCCATTAAATCTTCTCTTCTTAGAATTGCATAAATATGTTTATACATATCAGATTTAATATATATCTTAATGTGTTTAACATATTTTGAATTGTTTGCCATCAGGGGAAAGGGTGGGGGGAAGAAGGAGAAAATCTGAAACACAAAGCTATGCGAGGGTCAGTGTTGTCAAATTAGCAGTGTAAATGTTAATGAAAATTTAAAAAAAAACTTTATATGAAAAAATCTTCTCTTCTTTAAATGAGACATTCTCTAGTTCCTTCATGTAATCGTCATATGACATCCTGGCTAATCTCCATCCTATATTCTCCAATGTAAAAGCTTCAGAGCTTGGAAAAATACCGTACAAGTCACCTAATCCAATTTTCTTGTTTTATCAATGAAGAGAATGAACCTGGAGAGATTACGATACTTTGCACAAGTTAATGGCAAAGCTGAGGTGACTGTCATTGTGTCATAAGAGAAGACCTTGAGTTGGATCCAAAAGAGAAGAAGGAAGGCAAGGAGCAGAAGAGAAAGGGTGACATTTTGGGCTTCAGCATGAGTGGGAGTGAAGTTAGTGTGGCTTGTCCAAGGTTCTGCAGATAGGTAGTGGGAGAGTGGAACAGGGTAATGGACAGATCTATTGATCTCACCAGCATGACCAGAATATCTTGGCCAGTTATGTAGAAATCTATACTTACCTGTTCTAATTAGCCAATCATGGTAATTGAGGTGAAGGAAGACTTTTTTTTCTTTCTGGAAACCTTTTCCAATTTTGATCCTTGGGTGACTATTGTCAAATGATGTTATTTAACTTGTGAGGCAATGGGGCATTGATGGCTTGGGAATGAACCTGTTCTGTGTTCAGGATCTGTGTTCAAGTCCTGCTCCTGACACGCACTAGCTGTGGGTGACTCTGGGAAGTTATTTAACCCCTCAGTTCTCTGAGTAACTTTCTAACCAGCCAACCAAGCCACTAACTCACTAACCAAACAGCTAACCCACTGGCCAACTGGCCAATCAAACAACAAGCATGTATTAAGTGACTACTAGATACCCAAAAAGCAAGATAGGAATAGAGTGCCTGCCTTAGAGGCAGGAAGTCCTTCCTCTGACACATAGTGGATTATGACTCCAGCTGGACAAACCAATTAACCTCTTGGTGTCCCAGGAAACTCCCTCAGACCATAAACTTCAGAGCAGATGCCCACCTCCCTTGGTAGAAGGAGTCTTCATGGGTCTTCCTATACTCATAAAATCCCAGCTCTTATCCCAGAAATATGCAGGTGCTGTGCTAAGTGCTAGAAGTCTTCCATACTAAAGTGACATGGTCTCTGCCGTCCAGGGGCTTACTTTCCATTAGTATGCAATCGTTTTCTTTCAGATGCTTAAATTGCAGAATAGTTGCCCAGCACAGCCAGTAGTAAGCCCTTAATAAACACTTATTGATTGATGGATTTACATAAATCAGAGGAACTTTCCACACCAGGAAAACCCAGGTCCAGGTGATCAAAAGAGGACCAAGGGCATCATGGGGGTGATGCTGTGAAGCAGAATTGTGCACAGTCATCAACCTCATTCTCTCTCCCAAGTCCAATGGCAGGACAACTGGCAAAGGCCCAAGATGCGGTGGATCCTTGATGTCCTGCCTAGCTCTAAGCCTTCCATGGCTCCTGCTTCGGCCACCTTCATGGCATTGGAACAATGTTCTCATGCACCCATTCTGCCAGGGAAATCTTCCACGCTTGCCGTAGGCATCCCCCTACTCACCAATCAGTTACTCTCCCCTGCTTGAGCTGGGATAGTTAGGTTACCAGGAGCACCTCAGAGTAAGACTGCTCCAGACCAAAACTTTCTTTAACAGAAAAAAAGAAAAGAAACTTCATTCTAGATCATAATAATTGACATTTACATAGCACTTTAAGGTTTGCAAAATACTTTATTTTATCTGATCCTCCCAACATCTCCATAAGGAAAATATTATTATTATACCATTTAACAGATAAGGAAACTAAGGCTAAAAACAACTCACACAAATAGTGAATGTCTGAAGCCAGATTTAAAATGAGTTGCTCATTTTCTAAGTCTACTGAGACATCTGGGTCCTTCCTTGGCAAAGATCATGTGGCATGAATCCCACATTAATATTACCTAAAAAATAAACAACTCAGATTTCTATTCCCTTAGTCTGGCCAAAGGTAGCACTGAAGACTGAGGTAAAACCTGCTTGAATATAATAATATAAATGGAGAGCATGAGAGTTTTCTTGAATTGTCCCAATTTCCCTCTACTTTTACAGGTGATTGGAAGGGGCCAAATGCCTTCCCAAAGTGCGGAGCTTAGGGAAATAGTCCTTTGCCCCCCAAGGCCAGTCCCTATGCTCCATGTTGCCCATTGGGCGCGTGGAGGTTGAGATGTGGGCTCCAGATCCTTGTCCTTCTGGGCTCCAGGTGAAATCAGCTACCTCAGAGGAAGGCAGAGAATACAGTGAGCAAGCCACAGGGTGGGGAGTTTCTGATTCAATCTAAGAAAACTGTGGAGATGGATCTTCCAGTCAAATTAATAAGCTGTGGCTTCTAAGTAATTATTTGATAGAATGAGGACCTCCAGTGATGAATGACTCTGGAATGCTGCTTTTTCGCTTAATAACAGGAAGGAAAGAAGGCCATTCCTTCTATTGTTTTCTCCTTGAATTGGAGGGGTTTTGGGGGGAGGTGGGGCAGGCCTGCAGAGTGATGGATGGCCCTGGAAAATAAAATCCCTTTGTGCTTCTTTGTTCTCCACGATTGGAGCGTTTGGGGGGGTTTTGTGCCCACTTGCAAGACGCAAACTAAGCAAGGTGAAGAGTTTCTGAGCGAGCCTGGGCCCGGCCTCCAAGTGGAACAGATGTTCCCTGGCTAAGAAATGGGAAAATCTGTTTCCCTCTCTACTGGCAAGGGCAGCCTCGGGGAATAGAAGAGGCTTTGGCTCCAGGACTCCATCCCTTCCACTTGGACAAGCTGGCAGCTCCCTCCCTCAGTTGTCAAATCCCTTCAGCAGATCTTCTGAGTGCCGAGATCCGGGGCACCCCATCTGAGGCAGCCGGTCTGTTGTCTCCAGTCAAAAAGCAGCTGTTGTCCCAGGCGCTGAAGCTGCAGGTTAAAAAAAAAGGTCGCCTATTCAAGTGAAATCTTTAAAAAAAAAAAAAGCTGTCACTTCCTAACAGACCAGCTGCTACCCAGGATCACTAATAATGGTTGTATTTCAATCACTCAACAGTCAGTCAAATAAACAGCCATGAGACTGTAATCAGGATGACCTGAATTCAAATCCTATCTCGGATACTTGGTAACTGACTTAGTGCTTCTTGACGTCAGTTTATTGATCTTGAGCCCAGTATTATCACTAGTGATCAGATCCCCATTTTCCTATAAACAATTAATATCAAACATCTTGTACAAAGACATTTTTGCTTAGAAGTAGAACAAGAAAAGAAGCTTTAAGTTTTTTTTTCCTCGAAGAGACACTCTCCCTATCCCACCTTGGTCCCTGGGAAGAGTGGGCTCAAACTTACTATGACCTCCAAGCTCACTTCAGAACGTGGCCCAGCCAATCACTGTTACTCCTTCTGGGCGGCCTTTGATCTCTGCTGGGCAGAAAGATTGGTTGGGACTTTGCTCCTCGTGTCAGGCTGTAAAAATCAAGTATGGACTCCAGATTGGAGGGCAGGGAAGAGGCTGATTCAGGAAGAAGTCAAAAGTAACTAACTCTTTTTGGTTGGTTAATACCTTTTTAAAGTACCAAGTTCCGTCTCAGTGGCCAATCAACAGTCTAGCTCTTTGCCACATGGGACCCAAATCAGCCCAAATTAAGAAGCAAGACCCTTTTGTTACAACTTTTTCAAAAGCTGCCTCCCCAGCCCCTTCCATGTATTCTGTGGCTTACCATTATGCTACCACCCTCATCATCTGCCATGTACTGGTTCCTTAAGAGTTGGAATGATTTCTCTTTTTGTATTTAAGTTCCTAGAACCTAGAACAATGCCTGGGACCAACTGATAAATACATGATTGATCAGAGGGAATAAATATTTGTAGATGGATTACTAGGCCTTCGACTTTGGTTCTTTCCAAATTCATAATCATACAGAATCCCTGGAAGAAGACAGACTTTAAGTTTTAGGAGAAGCTTGAGGGTCATTTGAAAGAACTATCTAGTTTCCCCAAAGCAAACTAGACCACTTTCCTCTTCTTCCTTTTCTTCCCCTTCTTCTTCTTTCTTTCCCTCTTCAATTGTAAGTGAGCTCATGGTCCATTTGCAACGTCTGTCCAAAATGTAGCCACTCTATGGTCTGTCCATTTAACTGTGTGTAATAGTCTGTATAATAGATAGTCTTTGTGGGAATGGCATAATAGGTGGGGCTTTGGGCTTTAATCAGAAAGACCTGTTGAATTACACTTCACACACTCTTTGTATGACTTTCCGTCTTTGATCCAACTACTGCTTATGCTTAGAATTCCCATGTTCCTCTTCTGTTTCCTATTATTGTTGTTATTGAGTCACTTTGGTCATGTATGACTCTTTATTATCCCATTTGAGATTTTCTTGGTAGACATACTAGAGTGATTGGCCATTTTCTTCTCCAGCTCATTTTTCAGATGAGGAAACTGAGGCAAACAGGGTAAAGTGGCTTACCCAGGGTTGCACAGCTGGTAAGTGTCTGAGGATAGATTTGAACTCAGGTCCTAGTGATCCCAGGGGCATCTCTTTATCCACTATATCACCTTGCTGCCCCTTCTGTTCCCTCATATATCTGGAAACATGAAAACAGACATTTTTTAGCTATTTTAATAATAGAAAAGCCTTAATTCTCCTATCAAGAGAATGGTAATATAACCATCATAAGATTCTTGTAAAGATCAAATGAAGCCATATATATGAAGGCTATGTAAATCAAAAAGTATTAAATAAATCTGAGATATTAGAATTATTATTAATCTATAAGGTAGATATGCAGGACTAGAAGACCATTATTTCTAATGCAAAAGTAATAATAATGGTGACATTACCATCGTTTTATCCCAACTGATGGCAATAACCTCATAAAGTAAGTAGTACAATGATTATCATTCCCATTTTCCAGGTGAGGAAACTGAGTCTCTGATTGGTAAAAACATTATTCATCATACAGTTAAATAAATATCTGGGCCCATGTCTTCTCTTTGCCACAAGACCATTAAGACCCATGAAGACGAGCAATTTTGCTTGATCATTCAGTGCCTAGAACGGAGCCCTTACTCCTAGTAGACATTTAATAAAGACTTGGTGAATTTAAAAATCCCCAACATACCTTTTGGAGTAAGTTCACCCTCTGTCAATGAGGTTTTTCAGCCCGAGGCAACTTGTTTATTGGGAGATGGGGGGGAAATGACCTTCTGTCTGACAGCAAAAAAAAATTTAACAGTAACATGAAAGAAATGAAAGGAGAGAGAATGCCACAGGGTGAGAACTAACAAGCCCGCAGCTCTGGCATCAGGCTGGCATTTTGCAGGGGCCTTGACAAGGTCAACCCCAAGCTTTCTGCGAGCCCTTCCCGACTTTCTCAAGAGCCAGGCAAGAATGTCAGAGGGCAGGTGGCCATGCCTTTGCTGGTCGATTGAATGTTTGGAAATGTGTGTAATAATTGTGCATCTGCTATTTGTTCCCAAGTCATGGCAGCTTTATTTCAAAGGAATCTAGTCTAAACACACACACACACACACACACACACACACACACACACACACACGCACCTCTTCCAGGATTTAAGTTCAATAGAAAGAACCTGGGATGAAGAGTTAGATCTGGGAGAGAATCTTGGTCCTGCCATTGCTTCCTGGGTGACTTAAAGTCTCTGGATTTGTTTCCCCATCTCCAAAATGAGGAGGGGAGAGCAAATCTCAAAGAACCATACAGATAATTTCATTCAATTAAGATTTAGAATTAGAATGAACCATAGTGGTCTGTCTGGTCCAACACTCATTTCGAAGATTGGAAAATGGAAGCCAAAGAATAAAGGTTTCAAGTGATATTCCATAGCTAATACATGATGGACTCAGGATTGAATATAACTCCAGGAGCAGCCAGCTGGTACCATGGACAGAGCATCAATCCTGGGGTCAGGAGGATCTGAGTTCAAATCCATACTCGGACAACTTGACTAGCTGTGTGACTCTGGGTCAGTCATTCAACCCTAATTGTCTCACCAAGAGGCAAAAAGATTCTATATCAAGCCTTGAAATTCATGATTCCTTGGTAAAAATGCCTAAGAAGGCATCTTAAAATGAAATTGAATTAAAATTAGAAATAAATCTAGTATTTAAGTTCCAAAATTAAAAAACTAAAACTTCCAAAAATGGGTGGGGGGGAGTAGAAAGTCTTAAGGGGAAAAAAAAAAGTTTAACATTTTGAAGAGTTCAGCCTAAAAAAAGAAAAAAGGGAAGGAAGGAGGAAACACACATAGGCAGAAAGGAAGAAAGAAGGAAGAAAGGAAGGAAGGAAAGAGAGAGAGGGAGAGAGAAAAGAGAGAGAGAGAAGAGAGAGGGGGAAGGGATAGAGAAGATGGAGTTAGAGGAAAGGAGGGGGAGAGAGGGAGGGAAGGAGAGGAAAGACAGAGAAGAAGGAGGAGAGAGAAGAAGGAAGAGGAGGAGGAGGAGGAAGGGAGGGAGGGCGAGAGAAAAGATCCCTTCCTCATAGATAGCCCAGTTTTTGTGGCTGCTTGGGCAGTTGGGCTGATTTCAGTTTTGCATCCGGCCCATGCCTGGAGTCCAGTGTCCCTTTCAGAGTGTTTTCAAGATCAGCACCTAAAGAAAGAGGCTGCCTTTTATTTCTTGCCAGATTGTTGCAAGAACCAGTCAGTTGTCAAGAGCCTCAGAGTCCCAGCTTGGACAGCCCTTGGCAGAGAGGGAAAGGATTCATTAGAAAGGAAACTACAAGGGAAGAAAAGGCTAAGATTCAGCACTTAGTTTGCAGATAGAGCCTAATCACTAGTGGCTTGAGTTATTGAACAATGATTCATCATGTTTAATTTGTCATTTAATTGTGAAATCAGGACCTTATCAAGCCTGAGCTTCAAACTCTTAGCTGGCATCCTTCCCTTTATCCCGTGCTCCACCTCCTTACCACTCCCATGTTCCACCATTGCATTTTATCCACTGAGCATTGGCAAATTTCCCCAATTATTTCTCCTTGGACTGAGGTTGGACCTTTTTTGGACCGATGGGCAGGAGGAGACAAGTTGTCTGCCTTCCATTGCCTGTGCAATTCCCTCCACAATCATAGCTTGCTTTATTTTCCAACTCCCTGACTTCAGCTGCCCAGACACTTCCTTTTTAGCTAAGGGGCCACCATTTTCTTTTAGCTGAGAAAAAAAAAAACAAAAACTTTCTCTTTCTGAAAAATCTTCTCAAATGACTAGAAATGGAGAAAATAATGCATTACTTCCTACTCGCATGAAAGGGAACCATTTCTGCTTCTCATCCAAGGGGGAGTCGTAAGGGAAAGAAGAGATTATTTAGTAAAATTCTCTGTCTAATATCCTTGTAGAAAATCCCTGGCCATTTATATGACTACCTAAATTGGTCAAAAACTTACTCCTCATGAGGCAATTCATTCTCTATTGAACAGATCCAGGGTTAAACAGTTTTTAATAATTATCTGTTAACGTCTAATCCTTGGTTCTCATTTTGCCTTTGGAAGCTGAAGAAAAACACATCTCTCGTGGTATAATTTAATTTTTACAAAAGGGTAAACTGAGGCAGCTCCCCAAGAAAGATAACATTTATTAGCATCTGTCAGTAAGTGAGTCCATGACTTACCTCCATTAATGCCAAAGAATTAGGACAATAGGATAGTTCCTCTTCTATAGGGATTTGGGGAGTATAGAACAGAGAACAGACCAGGGAAGATGATGTCATGGCTTTAAGGACAATGTGAATGGTTACAGATCTGAGCCACAAGGACTAATATGATTGGTTAGAAGTTTGGTCATGGGAGCTAGCAATGAAGCCCCCCCACTCTATTTTCTCAGGTGACCAAGAAATGCTCTTTGTTTGAGCTGGGTGTGAGATAGCAGCCCAGACTTCTGGACAGCAAAGCAGACATCCCTGAAGGATAGCTTGGTGGTGGAAAGCTATTAAAGCCAAGCTCCCTTTCTGCTCAGACACATTTTCCAAGGTCAGTTGAATTCCTTGAGGCAAGAAAGCTGGATTTTTAAACTTAACCCATTGCAAGCCAGCTGAACTCTGAGCTAAGTTCAGAGACAAAGACCATCACTTAGGCAGTTACGGGACAAAAGCAATTATTTGTAGATGGGATCAATTAAAAAAAAAATGAAACAGGATCAATTTAAATTTTCTCATCCTTCAGTTTTCTCTTCTCAAATGTCCCCAATCTGACACGGTTTCTGCATGCTTTGTCAACTTGGTCATCATCCTCTGGCTGTACTTAATTTGTCAGTGTTATTTCTGTTACATGGAGGGCACGGGCAAAGCAGGCAGCCCAAACCATCAATGACTTCCTGAGCTCGGACCTAGCGGTACCTGCCCGTGTCTCCTATATAACACTCAGGAATGGACACATTTTCCCCATGGGGTCTAGAGTGACTAGCACAGAACAGACTGGGATCACTACCTCCCTTCTTGTGAACCCTGCCCTTCTAGAGGAATTACCTTCAAATCCTGCCTCTGTACAGTATCTCCTATATAAACAATTCACAATGACTTTGAGCAAAACACGGTATTGCTATCCTCAAGTATAAAATGGGATTGGGCCAAATGACCGCTGAATTCTCTTGTAACTCTAAATCTTTAAGATTATGTACTTGAGTCGCATGGTCACTGTAGGCCTTGGTTTTCCCTTCAGCAAACTGAAGGATCTGATTGGATTATTCCTGAGATTCATCTCTAATTCTGTAACTTGATAAGCCTATTCCCAAAGTCTAAGTCATTAGGTTTTTAACAACTGGGTTACTCTTTGAGCTCATTTTTCATGAAAAGCTTTGTTTTAATGTGTTTTTCATGTGAATTCCACCTAGATTAAATTCAGCTCATCAGGTGAGCTGTGAACTATCTTTCCCATGTGGCTCCTCGGTCATGTATCCAGTTTTGCTATTACACTAGCTGATGAGCTGATTCTTGGACCTCTCTACCTTTAGCATGTTGTTAATGGGATGTGCAAATGCAGCTCTATCTGTTCTCCAAATGGAGACTCCCATTATCAGTATGCTAGATGTGTAGACATCCAAGAATTGGTTTATCGGTTAGCATAAGAGCAAAACTGGACACATGCGCTCCCATAAGTAAATCTGTAGAGCAAATTATAGGCAACTAGGTGGCTCACCGGATAAAAAGCCAGGGAGACTCTTCTTCCTGAGTTCAAATCTATCTTCAGACACTTACTAGCTGTATGATTCTGGGCAAATCACTCCTCTCTGTTTGCCTCAGTTTCTTTATCTGTCAAAGACAGAAGGCAATGGTAAAAACTCTAAAACCTTTGCCAAGAAAATCCCAAATGGTGTCATAAAGAGTCATAACAACAAAAGTCCCAATTAACTCAAAGCAATGACATTTATTAAAGTATTCCTGTAAGAATTGTAGCCACAAAACATTATGTTCCTTTCCACAAACCTGAGGCCCACTTTTCCATAAGTATACCCAATAAATCAGAATTTGAACCCAAACCCAAACCAAGAAAGATACTGGAGTTGTTTGTCATTTTCTTCTCCAGCTCATTTTACACATGAAGAAACTGGGAAAAACAAGATTAAATGACTTGCTCTGGATCATACACCTAGTCAGTATCTGAGATCTTGTGAGCATTCCTTCTGGTTCTAACCAAAAGCTACTTTTTCTTCACTTTCCTTTCAATCTAATCCATCAGACATTTATTTAGAAAGTACTTTGTGTAGAGTATTATGCTGAGTGCTGGGAATGACCAAATCAACAAATAGACAAAAAAAAAAAAAAAAAAAAAACCTGCTGGGAAAACACCCTGTGAACAGAGGAAAAATACATACCTGGTAATTAAAAGAGTAAGGAGAAAATATTCACAACTAAGGGAATCGGCAACAGTTTTCCATGAGAGATGGTGTGTGAACGGAGCCTTGAAGTAAGGTTGGAATTCTTACAAGTGAAATTTAGGAGGATGTGCTTTCTGCTTATGGAGGGAGGGCCAACTGTGCAGGGAGAAAAAATGGAATGTCAAGTTTGGGACACTTGGCTAGAACATGGAATGTGTGGAGAATAATATTTAGTAAGCCTGAAAAGCTGGAGCCAGCCCAACTACAGTAGTGATTTGATCGTGGAGTGATAGGGAGCCATTGAAGTTTATGGAACAGGGAAATTTCAAAGTCAGATTTATGCTCTGGGAAGAGAATTTTTGGCAACTGCATGGAGGATTTTGGGTTACAGTCCATTTTCAGTGTTTGAATGAAAAAAGGTTATATGTGATTATGAATTTAATGTACCCTGCTTTTACGTAACAGACTTTAAGAGGTTATCTTAAAATATATATATGTATGTATCTAGATATACACAAATACATATACATGCATGTGTGTGCACATATATGTGGCTCAATGTATTCACACATGTGTGTACATATGTTTCTAGATACACACATGTGTCTAATCTAGGTATCTAGATATATATACATCCATATAGGTATATATTTATATATATGTATATACATACGTTCAGAGATGCACATGTGCTCAAACACATGCATCTAACTTTAGCACTCATCTGAGGAGGGCACTTCTTTTCTATTCAAAAACTGGCCAGGAAGCCAGAAATGTGGCTTGGTTCACTGGAACCACTTGGTCCTCCTGTGTTACATGTACCCACAACAGAGAAGAGACTAGCCTCAACCTCTCCAGCTTCCAGCACTCAGTCAGCCCTGGCATCTCACCCTTCCCACAGCCTGGACATCATCTCAGGTTCCCTTCATGCACCCAGGGCCCCCCGATGTCTCCTGGATGAGACAGCAAAAGGGACGGAGAAGAATCCATCTCTGTACCATCTCCTTGGTGTCTTTTTCCTTTCATTTTTAATTTTTTTTAACTAAATCCCGCATTGTATCCATCCTTTGGGGTGGAAGCCTCTCTCTCTTCCATCTCTGGCCTTTTATGAGCAGATTGCTTGCTTTTCCCAGTCTTTGAAAGACTGCTGAGGTCAGTTCTTCTTCCTCAGAGGGTCTTTTAGAAATGGAGTGAGGATGATGGATAAGAAAAGAAATGACCCAAACTCTAGCCAAATTGCAGCAAAGCACAAAGCCTTCTCAGCTGAGTTGCTAGTGACCTCTCCCCCTCCCCTGCCCCCTCTTTGTATTTCTTCCATTCTTTTTCCTAGAATCAGCAAATTTGGAGCAGCTTTTTTTTTTTTTTTTTTTTTTAAACTGGTTCAATATCAGGCTTGTTCTCTAATTTTCAGTTCCTAGGGCTATGCTGATTCAGGCGGAGCGGAGAGCAGGCTCCCCACCTTCTGTAGGGTTATGTCCAACTGGGACCTAAGAGGGAAGCTAGGAAGTAGCCGGAGACATGGGGGAAAGGAGCTAGATTTTAATTTGTTGTTTTTAAAAACAAAAACAAAAACCTTCAGTTAATTGCAAATAGTTCCTGGAGCCCAGATCTGAAGACCAACATTCCCAAGATAGAATTGACTTCTCATGTGAAGAAATCTTTTGCCTGGTAAGCACTCTGAGTATCTGGATTTCTTCTCTTTCTCCTCTTTCCAACTCATTGCAGCTGCATCCAAAGATGGCAAAGACCTCTCTGCTCCTTGCCTGAAAAATGAGGGAGGGGCTGGTTCGATGCCCTTTCCCCAAATGCAGCCCTTCCCCTGCTCCCCAGCATGAAGACTGTTTTCTTGACCTTCCTTAACAATTCTGTGCTCATGGCCACTGACCTCAGGGACACAGAAGGGAATTAGGATAAGGAATAATTCTTCAAACATTTGTTCAATACTCTGCCATTTGATGTGAGTGAATGAATGGATTAACAAATGAACAAACAAATAAATGAATGAATGAGTAAAATAAAAATATATTGGTTTAGCACTGATGGCATACCAAAGTACTCTACTAAGCACTGGGAATACAAATACAAAAGGGAAATGATTCCTAATTTCAAGGAACTCGCATTCTAACGGAAGAAAACTGGTCAGGAGGTTTCTGCTGCAGGGAAGATGAAAAGGCCCCAAAGTCCTAAGAGTCCATTAGCAGGTCAGATAGCAGTGCCAAGGAGTCTGGAGGGCATAGAAATGAAGCAGAGTTTAATAATAATAATAATAATACTTTTATATATATTGTTGTTCAGTCATATTAGCTGTATCTGACTGTGACCCAATTTGGGGTTTTCTTAAGAAAGATACTGGAGTTGTTTGTCATTTCCTTCTCCAGCTCATTTTATAGATGAAGAAACTGGAAAAAACTAGAGGAATTAAGTGAGTTGGTCATGCTCACTTGGCTTTAAGACAGGCTAAAACTCTTAGTTCCTGAGGCTCATGTCATGGCTAAGGATCCGGTCTGAACCTTAGACCATCAGTTGCCACTAGATTGTTCATGTAATGCCAGAAGGGACCAGTTTAGAAGCCATCTAATGCAATAGCTTCATTTTATAGATGGAGAAATTGAAGCCAAAAAAATGAAATAATGTGCCCGATATAACAGTAATAAGTATCAGAGCTAAGACCCAGATTCAGGTCCTTTGGCTCCAAAGCTGAGAGGTGTTCCACTCTATAACAAAACTTCCTGATCAATGCTAATGGTATTGCTCCCATGCAATTGGAACAATACCATTAAGAGAAAGGTCAATCAGCAAATGACTTGGTATGAAACCTATGGACTTCCACAGCATATACTTACTTCCATCATCTGTGAGTCCATCAGGAAGGTCACGTCCTTTCCTGATAAAATCCTATATAACCTTTCCTGCCTTAGCAGATGAAGTTCATGGATGGCTATCAACCCCATCAGTGTCCTAGTAGCTCAGCTCCTGACACCCTCAGGGTCATACGACCCATGCTAAAAACTTCCTCCTCCCTTGATAGGACGTACCAAAACTTATACTCCATTGATATAACCTTACGACCCAGATCACAATATTATGGGAATAGAGACCTAGTGCTAGCAATGACCTTGGAGACCAACTGCCTCATTTTACAAATGAGGAAACTGAGGCACCCAGACTTGAAGTCATATAAATAGTAAAGAGCCAAATGAATCTGTGCCATAGTTAAGACATCAGAGGAGGACTTTGGTATAGATCTAGAAACATATAGTGATGTCTCTGAGATGGGTTATGCCAGAAGCCAAAGAGATGAGAAGACTGATCTCTACCTGACTTTCTGTGAGCAATATGGCCCCCATCAATGGGTGCCAATGGAATATGAAGAAATTTGAAATGAATAAAGATATCTCCACCATAACATAGAGCCTGACGAAGATGTCCATAGACCTAGAGCTGGGAGGTAGCCCAACCCTTTTACTTTAGAGAGGAGGAAATGAAGTACCTTTAATCTTTAGTATCCAAAGCAGGGTGTTCTTTTATCCTACTATACTGCTTCTGGTTGGGCACTAAATCTAGGCTGAATTGCATTGCATTATCATACATACTCCTGCAGTGATGGTCCTGAAAGGCACTAAGGAAAGATGGGAAAATGCTGGATTTGGAGTTAGAGGAAGTGGGTTTGAATAACAGCTCTTTCCATCCATGGGAGAAAGGGTTAGGGACAAGCCCTGTGCTTGCATTAACCTTCTAGGTGAGGAAGCTCCTCCTCCCAATACGGAAGAACACATTCTCTCAACTTTGAATCTTAGAGAACTGCTTAGAGCTTCAAAATATAAAAGGATTTTTCTAGAGTCACTCAGCCAGTGCTGGAATTTGAACC
Organism: Sarcophilus harrisii; assembly: GCF_902635505.1. Lineage (NCBI taxonomy): Eukaryota > Metazoa > Chordata > Mammalia > Dasyuromorphia > Dasyuridae > Sarcophilus > Sarcophilus harrisii. Next base: position 443,286,096 of record NC_045429.1, on the reverse strand, counting down.
GACACTGGTCTTCCTGTTCCCAAGTCAACTCTCTGTCCCCTACAATACCTGTGTAACTTTGAGCAAATCCCTTAACCTCCTGGACCTTAGTTCACTTTATAAACATGTAAATCTGAAAAAAAAATGATCTCTTCTAGGGTGAAATCTGTGATCTCCCGAGCCATGATTTTGGTCTCCTCCTGTGATCCCACGGGGGCTCATTTTTCTGATTCTCCTTGAGAAGCAGCGTCTCAACGCCGCTTAATCTCAAGGGATTCTTGCCAGCAAGCTCCTTCCAGAGGAGCCATGGCGGCCGGCTCCCTCCCACATAAACACGTACATGGTGGCCATTCTTGGGCAAGCTGTGCTATGTGAACACACGTCTAATGAACAAGTGGAATGGAACATTTCCCCAGGATGCAGAAAAGGAATGAGCACGTGGGAATGCGAGTACTGAGCTCCTCAAAAAGGCATCCAGGATAATTGGCAGTCAGAAACATACCCCAGCGCTTTGCACAGAAAATATTTTGACAGCTTAGCCTGAAGAGGCCAACCAGAGATGAAAAACGATGACTTACTTTTAAGAGAATTTAGGAAAAGCACAAGGAGATGTTGTTTGGCTCTCTTAAGGCAATCCCGAAATCATCTATTTCAGCTTCAGATACAGGACACAAAAGAAATCGAGCTCTTTTAAATTGGGGATTAAGGAAACAAAACAAGTAATTACATATTATAGGCTACAGCCAAGTCATAGAGTGGCTAAGTTCTGAGAAAGTCCTCTGATGACCATCGCATCCACGCTCCTCTGTTCTGGGTCCCACAGGAGGGTCATTCAGTCTGATTGAGGGGTAGAGAAAGGGATTAATTACAGACTCAGCTTAGGACTTAAACTCCAGCAACCCTCAAGAGGGCCTAGAAGCTGTGCTGTATCAAAGAACTAATCAACACGCATTTATCCAGTGGCTGCAATGTGCTAGGCGTTGTGCTAGCCAGGTGCTGGAAATACAAAGGCAAAATTAAAATAGTCCCCGCCCCTCGAGGGGCTCGCATTGTATTTGGGGAAGAGAAGATGTACAGATATACATAGTGTTCCCATTCTGTGTCTATCTCAGCCCACAACACAACATTCTAATTTGACACAAGGTGCAAGGTAGTTTGATTCCAAGGTAGGGGGCAACTACTTTGGGTTTAAGGTATTATATGAGTCCACAACCCTAAAATTATGGTTCATAAGCTCTTCCCAAGGACCTTACCTTTAATAGTCAGCACTTGATTTAATAAGCTCAAAGTAAAGGCATTTATTGAGATGGCATCAAAAAACCAATAACTTTGAACTTGATCCTACGTAAATCTGGCATCCATCCGTGGGAAGAATGAAGTGACATATAGAATATGCTAGGAGAGAGATGCATGTACAAGGAACCTGTATGGCCTATGTATAAGTAGTCCAGGCCTTCCCTTCTTGGAGATTATACTTACTTCCAAGTATATGGTTATAAATTCAGAAAACAGCATTTTACAAAATTCTCATAGGTTGTCATCTGTCTTGGAATTTGCAAAGCCCATATGATCCATGGTTTTGGTCTTTTTTTGCAATTCTTTGGGGGCTTTTTTCTGTTTTTTCTTGGGAAACAGCATCTCTAAATGCCACTGAATTCCAAGGGATTCTTGCCAGCAAGCTCCTTTTGGAGGAAAGGGCAAAGTTGAATCTAAAGGTAGAAATTCTAAGTCTCTGATCTTCCTTCCTTCCTTTCTTCCTTCGTTCCTTCTTTCCTTCCTTCGTTCCTTCCTTCCTTCCTTCCTCCCTCCCTCCCTTCCTCTCTCCCTCCTTCCCTTCTTTCTTTTCTTCCTTTCTTCCTTCATTTTTCCTTCCTTCCTTCCTTTCTTCCTTCCTTCTTCTTTCCTTCCTTCCTTCTTCCCTCTTTTCCTTCCTTCTTTCTTTCTTACTTTCCTGCCTTCCTTCCTTCCTTCCCTCCCTCCTTCCTCCCTTCCTCCCTCCCTCCTTCCTTCCTTCCTTCTTTCCTTCCTTCCTTCCTTTCCTCCCTTCCTTCCTTCCTTCCTTTCCTCCCTCCCTCCCTCCTTCCCTCCCTCCTTCTTTCCTTCCTTCCTTCCTTCCTTCCTTCCTTCCTTCCTTCCTTCCTTCCTTCCCTCCCTTACTCCTTTCCTTCCTTCCTTCCTTTCTTCTTTCGTCCTTCCCTCCTTCCCTCCCTCCTTTCCTTCTTTCTTTCTTTTGTCTTCACTCCCTCTTTCCCTCATTTCCTCTCTATTTGTGATATTAGTATAGAGAAGTTCCAGTGCAGATGGCACCTCCTACTGCAGACTGACACCTCCCTTGCAGCTTCATAGATTGTACCTCAATGCTAGAACAAACCTCAGGGGCCATCTAATCCCACCCTCCCATGTTACAGATGGAAATCAGGATTTAAAAGGTTAGGCGTTTGACTCTAGGTCACTCAGCATCAGAACTCAGAAATCCATCCTCGGCTCCCCGGACCAGAGCTCTCCTTCGCTGTTGTGGAGAGTTTTCTGCAGCACCGAAGGCTTAACAGACTTGCCTAGGACCCCACAAGTCCATGTCAAAGGCAGACTTGGAGTTCAACAATCATTGCCAGCTCTCTCCCCACCCTACCGCACTGCCTGCCCATAGTGAGCACTTAGGATTAGATGATGAGAAATGAGGTCATCTGATCCAGGAAATCTTAATCGTTTTTGTGCCCGAGCCTCTTGGATACTCAGTCTGGGGAAACCTTTGGGCCTCTTCTCAGAATCATATTTCTAAGTGCACAAAATAAAGCTCACAGAATTACAAAGAAAACCAATCCCTCAGGAATACGGTCTCCAGGTTTTATTTTTTAACTCAGATTCATGGAGCCCATTTGAAGAACCCGTGATCTAGCCAAAATCCTTCATTTTGAGGCACTAAGGGGCAAGATGGCCCAGATGGGCGGAAGCAGAGCTGGGCCTTGACCTCAGTTCTTCTGATCACAAACCCAGAGATCTTTGCACTGCAGCTACTTCCTGTCTAATAAATAACTATTGACTCAGAAACTGGGTGACCCTGATCCGTCCTGAGCCTGTTTCCTCCCAGGAGAACTATGGCATTGGATTGGTCCATCTCCGGAGTGACCTTCTCCTCTGGTGCTCTCTGAGTCTCTCGGACCTCGAAGCCAGGCCCGGTTAGAATTGTTCCCCTCGGGCTTCGGGCCCCCAGCCTGACCTGTTCCTTCTCGCCAGCCCCTATCTGTGGCTCGTCTGTGACCATTTGTCCCCATTCTATTTTACAGACCACATAATTATTTGCAGGTGCCCAAGAAGGGGCCGGTTCTGGCCGTCTTTCATCCTAGGAGGCAGACAAGCCTTTTGGAATGTTGCTGAGCCGAGCTCTGGGAGCCAGATGCCATCCCTGAGGATTATGCTGAGATCCCCCAAATTTAATTAAGTCTCATGCAGCAGACAGTGATGCCTTTGTACAGTGGGGATGGGAGCTGGGTAAACAGCTTTCCCTTTTACCCATCATTCTTCCACTGGCAAACCTCCTTGTTTCAGCAGAGCTGAGCTGTACCTGACGGCCCAGCCCGGGGAAGGTTGCCAGCACAGTTGGGCGCAGATGTGGGCGGTTGGCATGATGTCCCGTTGGGTTGCCCTGGTGACCGCTTTGACTGCTGCAGGTCCAGAGTCCAGAGGAGGGATGGGAAAATAGTAAAAGGCCATGACGAGGGAGCCCTTAAAAGTTAAACTGAAAGAACTGGGACTCTTCGGTCTGGCAAGAGAGCACAGTAACTCAAGAGAAGAAGGCTTGGAGCTCTCCAACTCCATCCTATCCAATGAACCTACTCTGTTCTGGGCAACATGCCAGGCAGCAGGCATAAAAGACCCAAAAGAAGGTCCCTGTGGGCAGCCAGGTGGCACGTGAGTGGCAGTCCTGGAGAGCTGAGGCTTTGAGTTCAAATTCAGTCTCAGAAATTTGACATGCAGTAGCTGTGTGACCCTGGGCAGTCAGTTAAATCTACAAAAAAAAAAAAAAAAAAAAAAAAAGGAAGGAAGGAAGAAAAAGGGAGAGAGGGAGGAAGAAGGGAGAAGAGGAAGGAGGAAGGGAGAGAAAGAAACAGAGAGGGAGAGAGACACACTCAGAGAGATGGAGAGAGAAGAGCAGGAAGGGAGGGATGGAGAGAGAGACAGAGACAGAGACAGAGAAACAGAGAGAGAGACAGAGAGAGAGGAGGGACAGAGAACAGAGATAAAGAGAAAGATCCTTCCCTCAAGAATAAAAGACAAATTCTTGTTAGGCATTTAAATCCTTTCTTAACCTGATAGTGATAACAATAGTAATATTGAAAACGATAGCAATAATGATGACAATAATAATAATAATAAAATTAATGAAAATTATTACAGTAATGATAATGATAATGATAATGATGATGATGGTGATGAAAATTATAACAACCATAATTATAGTGAAGTTAATGATAATGATGATGCAATAATAATGATAATCACAACAACAACAATAATAACAGCATTTATGTGATGTTTTAAGGTTTGCAAAGCTCCAAACCTCTCTTATCTCATTTGGTCTCTCACCTATTACTTTTCCAAACTGATGAGTTCTCTATATTATAAATCACAGACCTCCTCCTAGCGCATCGTGTACTCCAAGCAAGCCATCCCATTTGTGCCATTTCCCTCCTCCACGCCTTTGTACAGGCTGCCTCTTCATGCTTCCTGGTATCCCTGACTCCCCTCAAGGCTAAGTTCACCTGCCCTCTCCATCCCAAATCACTCTTCATATTGCACATAGTTTAAATGTACTTATTAATGAAAATATCAAATAATAACAAATATATGATGTTTTAACATGTGCAAAAGGCCTTCTCATATAAAAAAAAACATATATCATCTCATTTGATATTCTAAACAACCCTGGGAAGATATTATTATCCCCTTTTCACAGATGGGGAAACTGAGGCTGGGAGAGGTTATATTTTATGTCTCATAATGGAATATAAGCCTCCTGAGGACAGAGATTGTTTTGTTTTGGTCTTTGTATATACCCAGGCCCTCTTTTAATGTCTGACACATATTAGCCACTTAATACATAGTTATTGAATTAAATTCAATGAAATAGATCCTCAGTTCAAGGTAAAGGAAGAATTTATTTACCAGCAGGAAATAAAGAACACTTAAAACTCGTTACCCAAAAAGCTCCTATAACATAGAAACTTAAAGTGGTCAAAGAAGATTTTTAGAGAAATTTTGTGAATACCAATCCATCAACAAACATTTATTAAGTGCCTTGGATGTATCAGGGACACGAAGAAAGGTGAACAAGAGGCCCTGCCCTCAAGAAGCTCTCATCCTGATGTGAGATGAGAGACATGCAAGGAAACCTTAACCGGAAAGGCTTCAGCCATCACATGGGGGAATTGAGAAAAGCCACTTGCAGAAAGAAGGTGGAAGGAGAGCTGAGTTTGAAAGAATATTAGAATCCCCAGAGATGAAAATGTGTAGGAATAATAGGGCAAGCAAGGGAACAGATAGAGCAGGGATACAGAGATGGGAAATGGAGGACAAGTTGTTGGATGCTGTTTCACTCAGAGGTCGCCATGACATTAGGAGAAAAGGGATGATTTCATAATCATGAAGTCAAGGACTGAAGGCCTTACTATACTGGCAAAAACCCAACTTCTAGGTGCCCCAGGCAATTTTCTAAGAATATAAATTACAGCAAAGTTGCTAATCTTTCTTGGTAGTGGGGATTTCATCATCAGGAATTTTCTTTATTAGTGAAATCACAGGCCCCATTCTACCTAAATTGGTCTACTTGTTCAATGCCATACCAAACTACCAAAAACTATTTTATAGAGCTAGAAAAAATAATAACAAAATTCATCTGGAAGAAAAAAAGATCAAGAATATCAAGGGAATTAATGAAAAATGCAAAGGATGCTAGCCCAGTCATACCAGACCTAAAACTATACTATAACCATCATGAAAAACAGTGGGTACTGGCTAAGAAATAGAATGGTGGATCAGTGGTATAGTTAGATACACACGACACAATAATCAATGCCTGTAGTAAACTAATATTTGCTAAACCCCTAAACTCCAGTTTCTGGGATAAAAACTCACTATTTCACAAAAATTGCTGGAAAAACTGGAAAATAATGTCAGAAATTCGGCATAGACCTGTATCTCACACCCTAAAACAAAATAAGGTCAAAATATATGATTTGGCCATAAAGGGAGAAACTATAAGCAAATTAGGAGAGCAAGGGGTAATTTATGTATCAGATCTTAGGGGAAGGGAGGAATTTATGACCAAAGAAGAAGTAGAAAACATTATGAAAGACAAAATGGACAACTTTGATTACATTAAATTAAAAAGATTTTGCACAAGCAAAACCAATAGAAACAGGATTGAAAGGGAAGTTTAAAGCTAAGGGGAAATTTTATAGCCAGTTTCTGATAAAGGGTTCATTTCTAAAATATATAAAGAACTCTGTCAAATTTCTAAGAATACAATATATAAGAATATATAATGTATAAGAATACATTCCCCAGTTGATAAATGGTCAAAGGATATGAACACACAATTTTCAGATGATGAAATTAAAGCCATCTATAGTCATATGAAAAAGTGCTCCAAATCACTCAATTAGAGACATGCAAATTAAAACATTTCTGAGGTGCCACCTCACAACTCTCAGATTGGCTAAAATGACAGGAAAAGATAGTGATAAATGTTGGAGGGAATGTGGGAAAACTAAGACACAAATGCATTGTTGGTGGAGTTGTAAAGCGATCTACCCATTCTAGAGAGCAATTTGAAACTATGCCCATAGGACTTTCAAACTGTGTGCACCTTTTGATCCAGCAGTGTCTCTTTTGAGTCTGTATCCCAAGGAAATTAAAAAAAGAGGGAAAGGGACTCACATGTGCAAAAATGTTTGTAGCAACTCTTTTTGTGGCAGCAAAGAAACTGGAAAATGAGTAGGTGCCCATCAGTTGGGGAATGGCTGAACAAGCTGGGATATATGAAGATAATGAAATATTATTGTTCTGTTAAAAATAATGAGCAAACTGATTTTAGAAAGCCCTGGAAAGGTTTACATGAACTGATGCTGAGTGAAGTGAGCAGAACCAGGAATACACTGTATACAATAACAGCAAGAATGTGTGATGATCAACTGTGAAAGACTTGGTTCTTCTCAATGGTTCAGTGATCTAAAGCAATCCCAATAGACTTTGTAAAGAAATGTCATCTGCATCCAGAAAAAGAACTATGGAAACTGAAGGCAAATCAACACATTTCTTTTTAAGAAAAGAAGTGTTCACTTCTTTTTTCTGTTTTTTTCCTCTCCCATCATTTTTCCTTTTTGTGCTTATTTTTCTCTCCCAATATAATTGATAAAACAATGTGTATTAAAACAAATAAATAACAATTTTTATAGAAAAAAGAAAGAAAGAAATCACAGGCCCCATTAAAAAAAAACTGGTTATTTTTCCCTCAGATCTAGAGCTGTAAGGGATTCTTTAGAGGTCATAGTCTATTCCCTTCTTTTTACAGACAACGAAACTGAGGACCCAAAGATTAAATGAATGGACTTATGCTATGTACATGTTATTTCCTCTATACCATGTTATCCTGATTAAAAAAAAAAAAGACTTTTTGTTCCAAGTCATAAAGCTTGGGTCCATATTCCCATCAGATTCTTACTAGCCATGTGACCACTTCCTTGGTTCTCAGTCCCCTTCCCTGTAAAAGGGAAGAATAGAATTGATGGCTTCTGAGATTTCTTCCAGTGCCAAATCTACGATGTTAATACTAGATCACTTAAAGGAGAGTTCATAGGACCATGAATGGAAGACCTATAGGTTTCCATTCCTGCTGCCAAACTGAGATCTTCCTCTGTTTAATTCAAGAGACAAGAACAACGTCTAAACTTAGTCCCATGGTTAAAAATGAGAGTTGCCTCCTCAGTTGCCCCACTCCTCAGTTGCCTACCTGTATACAGCAGACAGGAAGACAGCTGTTGAGATTCCATCTGGCGTCCCCCCAAAACACTCAGTCTCCAGCTAGGGATGACATCTGTCATCATGTTGGATTGAATGCATCAGCAGCCCCTCCTCCAAAAAATGGTCACCGTCATCATACCTGTCATTTCTCCAAAGACTGAAGCCCCTCTCTGAGATCTGGGACCTGTTTCAGAATAATTACACTGAGGAGAACATGATGACAACGTATGGCCTGACAGTTGGAGTCGAGTTGTTTGCTTCATGGCCCCATGTTGTGGCAAATTCTGAAGGGCCTGGAAGACATTTAAAGCTTCCCAAAGCATGACACGAGCCCAAATGCAGCAAGGAAAGCTCAAGAGAAGCTATTAAATGCTCTGTGGACATGTGCAGAATCCTATTACCCCCTTGTCTAGTGAAATGCTAATAACAGGATACTTTTTCCCCCCATCAAGCAACATTCTGCCTGATTTTCTTTCATTGCTAGTTATGGTTAAGCATTGGGGCAATCTCATCAGATTGTGGGCAAACTCAGAAGGCCTCACCCAACATGGAGGAAAAATATCTGTGGTTGGTTGCAGGTGGAGAATCAGTGGAAGCCATTTGCTGTGAAAAAGAGAGAAGTCTTTCTCCCTTCTAGAAATGATGTTATTGAGAAAATTCGGGGAAGCTCAGAACAGGCAACAGAAAACAGCCACAGTTACAACAACAAAAGCCCTCATTCTCAAGGACTTAGGGCACTAAACAATAAAGGGTGAGAGAGAGAGAAAGTAAGAAAGAGAAAGAGAGAGAGTAAGAAAGAGAAAGATTGAGACAAAGAGAGACACACACAAAGAAAGACAAAGACAGATAAAGAGAGAGAAGAGAAAGAGAAGGAGGAGGAGGAGGAGAAGAAGAGAGATAGAGATAGAGAAAAAGAGACACACAGAGAGAAAGACAGAGACAGAGAGAGGGGAGAAAGAGAAGGAGAAGAAGGAGGAGGAAGAGGAGGAAGAGGAGGAGGAGGACGAGGAGGAGGAAGAGGAGGAGGAGGAGGAAGAGGAGGAGGAGGAGGAGGAGAAGGAGAGAGAGAGAGAGAGAGAGAGAGAGAGAGAGAGAGAGCGAGAGCGCTGAGCTCACAAGCTGGACCAATTCTCTTCTCCTCAGATGATTTGCATATCTGTGACTTTCATGTGATTATCATTCCCCTTGTGATTGCAGATATTTCAAACCAATCATTCACCATGGTCCTTTTGTTATTAAAAAAAAATCAGCCTTCCCTACTAGAAGGTTCCCAAATTAGCCAGTGCCTATGTTTGCTTCTGCAAATCAAACTTCCCCAAAGCTCCACAGTGCATGTGTGGGTGGCTATGTGTGTGACAAAACAAAGGAGAATGCTTGATTATGTTCTTGGGTTTTAATTTCTTATGGTAATTGTTTCTGTTTTTTAAATCTTAATTTGGGCTTCTTATATCAAAAGTAGCAGGAGACCTTTGACTCTCAAAAGCATTGATTAGGGACCCAACAGGATAGATGAATAACAGAGCTCAAAGTACAATGAGATGACAAATGTGGAAATACATTTAGAAGAATTACACATATATTGAATTATTTGCTGTCTAGGGGAGGGGGAAGGGAGGGAAAAAAGAAAAAGGAGGAGGAGGAGGAAGAGGAGGAAGAATTGAAAAGAAAGAAGAAAAGTAACTAAAAAAGAAGAAACATTTAAGGGTTGGGAATACTCAATTGGTCCTTTTAATGATTGTGATTTACCATTTTTGGACAGTAAAACCATCTTTGTAGGATATCCTTATTAAAGCAATGATGAGCTGTCAGCCCAGTGAGCTCTGGTGGGCCTTGGCCAGTTGAAATTGAGGAGCTTTAGGGCAAATGCCCAGGTGAAATTTCCTTATTGGCCAGACCAAATAATTGATTTTTTAAATGTCATAGCAGTAACAAAATACTTGATAAATGTTGAGTAGTAATTATGGTTTTGGACCAGCTAGTCTCCAAGGTCCTTTTCCAGCTTTGGATCCAGGATCTTACGATTCAAGGAGACTAAATAAGAATTATTCTTAAAACCAAAGGGAGACGCCTGGGGCAGGCTGTGTTTCTGAGGGCAAGTAGCTCAAAGTCACCCAACTTTTCAGTCTTCCCCAGCTCTAGTGGAGAGCAGAAGCCAGAGCTGGGGAATGCTATATATCCTCAGTGGGCAGAGCAGCCCCCCGCCCCATGCACACAATGACATAATCAGAAAAACAGCAATTCTGCAGAATCAGAGACAGGAGCTGCCCCTTGAAACATGTGTCCTGGCCACATGAGGTCCTTATAGATGGAACCTTCCATGTTGGTACCCTGGCCACCTATATTCTTCATATATTTTTAATCCCACTTATAAAATGGACACATTATATTTACTTCCCACTGAAGCTAAATAGGATAGCAAGTCACAGGATATTCTACCATTATTTTTATTACAGTGTCATTTCTTTTTATTTATTTATTTGCTTATTTACTTTATTTATTCATTTGTTTATTCATTTATTTGTTTGTTTGTTTATGTATTTATTTATTTTTGCCAAGGCAATTGGGGTTAAGTAAGTTACCCAGGGTCACACAGCCAGGAAGTTTTAAGTGTTTGAGGTCAAATTTGAACTCAGGTCCTCCTGACTTCAGGGTTGGTGCTCTATCCACTGTACCACACAGCTGCCCCTATGGTGCTATTTCATTTAATGTACTGAGTGTAATCTCTGGCCACTTAATAAAAAACAGATTAGTGGGGGCTCCTGAGCTATACTTCAGAGTGTAGAACTTAGGGAACCTAAACATGGGAAGGGGAGCCCTCTGGATGCTACATGCTACCCTGCTGATAGTTTGAGGTTTTAAGCAGATATTATTTCATCCAAATATTTCCTTTACCAATGAAAATCGGTTCTTTCCCTAAAACAGGGGTCCTCAAACTTTTTAAATAGGGGGCCAGTTCAGTGTCCCTCAGACTGTTGGAGGCCAGACTATAGTAAAAATAAAAACTTTGTTTTGTGGGCCTTTAAATAAAGAAACTTCATAGTCCTGGGTGAGGGGGATAATCGTCTTCAGCTGCTGCATCTGGCCCATGGGCCGTAGTTTGAGGACCCCTTCGTCTAAAACTTAGCATCTTGGAGCCTTGAACTCAGATCTCCCCGACTCAGGCGCCACCTCTATCTGTTGCACCATGCTGTCCCTCTTTGTCTTGCCATGTGTGATTTTGAACCTATAAAATGCGTGGCAAAAAATAAAGTTGCATCAGTTGTTGCTATAATTCTAGATTCAGCATCTCTGCTGACACTTGAGTTCTCTATTTTAACCAGGCTGTTTCTATAAGAAATGACTGTTGTCTTCATCAGAGGCTATTAGCACATTAACAGACAGTTTTAGCCTTGAGAGCAGGAGCCCAAACACAAATGTATTTTATCTTGTTGGCAGGCTCCGCACTTCTGCTTTTGACGGGTAAGTAAGAGAAATTCTGAAATATCAGTCACAAACCGATTATTCCCCCCAATAACATTTCAACTCCATTGAGGTGCTTTGCCACTCAGCAGTGAATTATTGAATTTGGCATCTATCATTCACAATCTCTGTGCCGACACGGAGACTCACAGCCTCGGGGGAGCCAACCAGCCTCTCCTCTGGCCCACTTGATTTAATCAAGAAATTATAGGTAAGCCAAAGCTGGTAACCCCTTTTTGAGATATTAAAAGTCATACTTTCTACTGAAACTGGATTTAATTTATATTATTAATTATTTCTTAAGCACCTGCTCTATAGCTGGCACTGGAATAGAATTGTAAAATAAGATAGTTCCTGCTCTCAAGAAGCTTACATTCATTTTGGATCATCCTCAATCTAGGAAAATGGCACTCAGGATCTCAGTGGGATACACACATTGAATTGTTTTCTAGTTTTTGGAGTGATTTAGATATATTTTAACTTTGATTTACATGCCAAAGATTCTTAATTTATTTTGTGTGTGTTTGAGGGGGGCAGACTACTGAAGCCTATAGACTTCTTAGAATGATCACTTTATTATTATTATTATTATTGTTTTGCTGAGGCAATTTGGGTTAAGTGACTTGCCCAGGGTCACACAGCCAGGAAGTGTTAAGTGTCTGAGGTCAGATTTGAACTCAGGTCCTCCTGACTTCAGGGCTGGTGCTCTATCCATTGCACCACCCAGCTGCCCCTAGAATAATCACTTTAAATGTATAAGATTACAAAGGAAACTTATTATATAGAAAGAGCTAATCAAACTATCAAAAAAAAATCAAAGTATTATAAATAATTGTCAAAATAAAATGTAATGTTCTCTTCTCTAAAATATAATCATTCTCTGGGAGCAGGTTTCTTGGGGGGCTTCTGAAGGCAGCCTTAATTTCAGTTCAGTTCAATAATCACCTCAATGCAGCCAGCTGTTAAAGTCCAGGTCCTTTATTTTCTCTTTCCTTCACTTGGAGCTCGGCTAGCTTTCTGGAGGCCTTCCGGATCTTGGTTTCAGTGTTCTCCACAGGACAGCCTGCCACCTCTTCTCTGTCTTCCTTCTTTCTGTCCAACTGAATCCTGGCTTCTCAATCTCCCAGAGTGCTCTTGGCCCTGAGAACTTCTTGCTTATATGCCGTACACTGAGTATACTCCAATCATCATATCGCTAGGAAACCATTATTTGTTGTAGGATTAAATCAATGCTAAATTAGATTTCACCATTGTCTCCTCAATTCCACTGACTTAGCACCTTGTAAGAATTCTAACAATCAAATATATTTTTTAAAAAGTTAATGGGCAAAAACCCATATTAATGTGCCCCAAGATAAGAACCCCTGTATAAATGTCCATATTGTCTCCCCATTGGATTTTAAGCCCCTTGTGGGGAAGAATTGCTTTACAATAAGCCATCCACCTTCTTCCACTCTTGTGAGTCACCTGGTTAGTCTTTGGATTGGGAACAGATATGAATCTACCATTTATCACAGAATCAGTCACTAGATCTAAGACAGGAAGGAACTATCCAGTCCAGTTCCTCCTTTGCCAAGGAGAAAACCATTGTATAGAAGACCAAGGGTCCTACCCAGCTTCCCATAGGCAGCACACATCAGTGCAGCATTTGAACCTTGTCCATGGGGCAAGGAGATAGAACTTTGTACAGAACGTCAGGTCTGGAGTCAGGTATATTGAGTTCCAACCTGGCTTCAGTCACTTCCAAGCTGTGTGACCCAGTACAAGCCACTTCACTCTTCTTACCTCAGTTTCCTCATTTGTTAATCGAGCTGGAAGAAGGAAATGGCAAATCCCTCCAGTATCTACCAAGGACACCCCAAGTGGAGTCACGAAGACCTGGATGTGATTGAACAACCACAACAACCTGTGACTCAAAATCCACCGCTCTCGTGGTCCTAGTGCCAGTGCTCACGGGACACTAGACTGTGCCCACCCAGTTATCTGTAGACAAAAGGGACCTGGAATGGGCATTGGTATTCCAGTAAATAACTGGCATTTCCCTTCCATTCCTTGACGTCTTCCAGCTCTATTAGAATTGCTGGGGCTCTGAGAAATGGCCCCAAACACAGTGGCCCATGGAGAAGGATGGAGGGGAAGTCAGGGGTCTCAAGGGATGGATTCATCCCTGGGGACCTAGGAGCTGAGAGCATCTGGGAGAACTCCATTGTGCAGAGGCAGCCTGGGTGTCTCGGTCTTGCAACTCTGACTGTGGAAAATTTTCTCTTGCTTTTCAGTGACCAAATTAATGCGCTCTTCAGAATGAGATCTGAATTGGGTTTTAAAAGCTGGAAGTTGGGCTCATATTCCAGAGCCAGATTGTTTATTCCATTTAATTCTGCCGACACTTTATTCAGAACCTACTATAGACTAGATACTGGGAATGCATAGGAAAAAAAATAAAGGCTCCCCCCGCCATATTCTCCCAGCCC